>NW_027461968.1:1077500-1379166 GCF_050947455.1 Rhinoderma darwinii | reverse complement strand
GCACCGTCAGGTGTAAGGGTCTGAGCCAAATATCCGCCATCCTGTCTCCCCCAACAGAGGAATGTGTCCACACCCACCGCCGGAGGGAAGGAAGGATTATCAAACAGAGGAGTCAAAGGACCCGGACGGTGAGCAATGTCCAGGGCACCAATGATCCGCTCCCATACCACAAGAAAATGACGTGTGAGGAAAGGCAGAGAGGACGTTGGTCGCTGTACACCAGACAACCAAGGTAAAGAGGACAAGGCAAGAGAGGACATATTATTCACGATTCGCACCCATTGCTTACCCGCAGCCGCACGGTACCAATCCACCAACCTCATGAGGATCGCAGCATGATGGCAGCGCTTAAAGTCCGGCAAGCCCGCACCTCCCTCCACCTTGGGCCTACTGAGAATAGAATATCTAATCCGAGGCCGAGAAGAGCAGACAAATGTGTGGGGATATATATCCCTAAATATTTTAAAGATGCAGTTACCCACTTAAACGGGAAAACCCGAGCGAGATGAGCAGCTAGAGGGGCGTCCAGAGATACATTCAGCACCTCCAATTTAGAATAATTGACCTTGAAGTTACTCAAGTGACCAAATCGCTCAAACTCCCCAGTCAAAGATGGCAAAGAAATCATAGGAGTCGTAAGGTACACTAGAAGATCATCAGCGTACAGTGCTAACTTGTGATGCTGAGCACCAACACATATGCCCTTAATGCTAAGGTTAGTCCGCAGTGCCACAGCCAGGTGTTCCATGACTAACACATATAACAGAGGCGAAAGTGGACACCCCTGTCTTGTTCCATTTGTAATAGACAAAGAATCAGACAAAAGACCATTAACCCCTTCCCGCACCTTGACGTTAATGCACGTCAATGTGTGCAGTCACTTCGCGCACCTTGACGTGCACTAACGTCAGTGCTTTGACAGTTAACCGCCGCGCGGCACTACATCTCAGCGGCAGTTAACTGTGCAGGGTGTCAGCCCTGCTCTCCCCGTTGCCGATCAGCGGCCTGTCGCCGCTGAAATCGACAATTAACCCCTTCGATGCGGTGGTCGATTGCGATCACCACATTGAAGAGGTTTACAGCGGATCGGCAGCCCCCCACATGCATTTGCGGGGGCTGGCGATCCTTATCACGGCAACCAGAGGCCAGACAATGACCTCCGGGTTGCCATGTACGGAAGCCTCGGAGGATCAGCCTCCGGCCGGTCCTCCGATGTTTCCTGTTAGTGTGACTGTCACGTCACAATGACAGTTAGAACACATTACACTACATGTGTAGTGTAATGTGTTCCAGCAGCGATCAGAGCTGCAAGTCTAAGTGTCCCCTAGTGGGACAAGTGAAAAAAGTAAAAAAAAGATATTAAAAATGTTTTTAAAAAGTGTAAAAATAAAAGTTAGAAGTGACATAAACAAAGAAAGCTTTTTTTCCTATAATAAGTCTTTTATTATAGGAAAAAAATTAACACGTTAAAAAAAGAACACATATTTGGTATCACCGCGTTCGTAACGACCCCAACTATAAAACTGTAATATTATTTTTCCTGCACGGTGAACACCGCAAAAAAAAATTAACGAAAACCAGTGCCCGAATCACAATTTTTTGGTTATCACCCCTCCCAAAATATACAATAAAAAGTGATCAAAAAGTTGCATGTACGCCAAAATGGTACCAATACAAACTACAACCCGTCCCGCAAAAAATCAAGCCCTTACACTGCGTTTTTGACTGAAAAATAAAAAAGTTGTCGCTCTCAGGATATGGTGACACAAAAAATAATTAATTTTATAAATAAGTGATTTTATTGCACAAACGCTGCAAAACATAAAAAAAATATATACATCTGGTATCGCCGTAATCGTACCTTCCCGCAGAATAAAATATAATTGTAATTTATAGCCCAGGGTGAACGCCGTGAATAAAAGAATAAAAAACATTGTCAGAATTGATGGTTTTTGGTCACTTTGCTTGCCAAAAAATGGAATAAAACGTGATCAAAAAAATTTCTGGTACCCCAAAATGGTACCAATGAAAACGACAGATTGTTCCGCAAAGAATAAACCCTCACACCGCTCCGGTGGAGAAAAAATAAAACAGTTCTGGCTCCCAGAATATGGCGATGCAAAATGTGCAGAGTGTCCAAAAGCGGATAAGATTGGGCGCCATTTATCAGTGCGACACATATCTGCGGATAATTATTTATTTACTGCATTATTATACCCTCTTATTATACCCTGATGTACCCCGCACAGATAACATTTACCCTGATGTACTCTGCACAGATAACATATGCCCCCACATTATAAACTGAAACACCAGTAAAACCCCAAACAGAACTACTACCAAGCTACATCTGCGCCCCAAAAGCCAAATGCTGCTCCCTCCCTTCTGAGCCCTGCAGCATGCACAAACACCAGTTTACGTCCATAGATATGGCATCGCCATACCCGGGAGAACCCGGTTAATATTTTATGATGTATTTGTCTTCAGTGGCACAAACTGGGCATAACATGTAGTGCACTAAAATGGCATATGAGTGGAAAATTGTAATTTTCACTCTGCACCATCCGCTGCACATTAACCCCTGCGCGCACCACGACATAGCATGTCGTAGTGTGGGGGGTGATGTATGGAGCGTCTCACGTGAAAAATAAAGCATTTAAAACAGCAAAATCACTGTTTTTTGGTCACCTTGGCTCTACCTAAAAATGTAATAAAAAGTGCTCAAAAAGTTGTATGTACCAAAAAATGGTACCAATAAAAACGACCGCTCGTCCCTCAATAAATAAGCCCTCATCCCGCTCTATTGACTGAAAAATAAAAAAGTTGTGGCTCTTGGAACGCGGGGAGGAAAAAACGAAAAAGGAAAAGAAAAAAATGGATCAGTCCAGAAAGGGTTAATTACTTTCTAATGAAAAAACATTTATGCCCACACGTGGGGTATTGCCGTACTCGGGAGAAATTGCTTTACAAATGTTGGGCAGCTTTTACCCCCTTTATCCTTTGTGAAATTGAAAAAATGCAACATTTTAGTGGAAGAAATGTCGATATTCATTTTCACAGCCTAATTCTAATAAATCCTGCAAAAGACTTGTGGGGTCTAAATGCCCACTATATCTATATCCCTAGATAGATTCTTTAAGTGGTGTAGTTTCCACTTTTGGGGGGTTTCCACTGTTTTGGCCTCTCAGGGGTTTTGCAAATGCGACATGGCACCCAAAAACCATTTCAGCTAAATTTGAGCTCCAAAAGACAAATAGCGCTCCTTCCCTTCTAAGACCTGCTGAGGGTCCAAACAGCAGTTTATTACCATATGGCATATTTCCGTAATCGGGAGAAATTGTTTTACAAATGTTGGGGTGCTTTTTCTCTTTTATTCCTTGTAAAAATTAAAAATGGCTACCTTTTTTCAGAAAAAAAGTAGATTTTTACCTTTACAGAATAATTCCAGTGAATTCAGCAAAACAACTGTGGGGTCAAAATGATAACTTTACCCTTAGAAAAATTCCTTGATGAGTGTAGTTTCCAAAATGGGGTCACTTTCCGGGGGTTTACACTATTTTGTTCCCTCCAGTGCATTTCAAACGCGACACGGCACTGAAAACTATTCCAGCAAAATCAGAATTTCAAAATCCAAATGGTGCTCCTTCCCTTCTGAGTCCTGCTGTGGGTCCAAACAGCAGTTTATTACCACATATGGGGTATTGCTATAATCGAGAGAAATTGCTTTACATATGTTGCGGTGTTTTTTCTCTTATATTCCTTGAAAAAATAAAAAATTTCTACGTTTTTTCAGAAAAAAAGTAGATTTTCATCTTCACATACTAATTCAAATAAATTTAGCAAAAAAACCTGTGGGTTCAAAATGCTAACTATACCCCTAGATAAATTCCCTGAGGGGTGTAGTTTCCAAAATGAGGTCACTTTTGGGGGTTTTTATTGTTTTGGCCCCACAAGACCTCTTCAAACCTGACATGGTACCTAAAATATATGTTAAAAAAAAGGAGGCCCCAAAATCCACTAGGTACTCCTTTGCATCTGAGGCCTGTATTTCAGTAAATTACTGCACTAGGGCCACATGTGGGATATTTCTAAAAACTGCAGAATCTGGGCAATAAATAATAAGTTACATTTCTCGGGTAAAACCTTCTGTGGTATAGATTTTTTTTTATTACAAATGAATTTTGTAAAGCAGAGCTCCCTAAGCTGTCAGGAAGCGCCAAGGCACTTCTGGATTCTCCACTCACGTTGGAGGAATTGGAAGAAGCGGTCAAACAGATGGCTAATGATAAGGCACCTGGGGCGGACGGGCTACCAGTTGAAATATATAAAAAATACTCTGAGGTGCTCTTGCCCAAATTATTAGAAGTATTTCATTATTCATTGGATTGTGGTTCTTTGCCGGCTTCTATGCAAGAAGCCATTATTGTGGTCTTGCCAAAACCCGGGAAAGATCCTCAATTAGCTGATTCTTATCGACCGATTTCATTATTAACATCTGACATTAAGATTCTGGCAAAGGCATTAGCCCTGCGGTTGAATGGCGTTCTTTCTACCATTATACACCCGGATCAGACCGCTTTTATGCCTGCTAGGTCGACAGCCATGAATTTGAGACGTTTATTTTTAAATCTTCAGCTGAGGGCAGACAATGTAGGCGAAAGAGCAATTTTTTCACTGGACGCTGCCAAAGCGTTTGACAGTGTGGAATGGCAATATCTTTGGTGCACCTTGGAGGCTATGGGTTTTGGACCATCTTTTATAGCATGGATTAAGGTCCTGTATTCTTGCCCTACAGCCAGAATACAGGCAAATGGAGGATTGTCTCCCCGGTTTGCTCTTGAAAGAGGGACTAGACAGGGATGCCCATTATCGCCCCTCCTGTTTGCCGTGGCAGTAGAGCCCTTGGCAGCGCGCATACGTCTGTCTGATGATATTAAGGGCTTCTTGTATGGCTCGGTGCAAGAAAAGGTAGCGCTTTATGCAGATGATATGCTTCTATACTTGGGGGATATGGGTGGCTCTCTGGCAGAAACAATATCCCTAATTGAGAAATTTGGGGCATTGTCTGGGTTTAAAATAAATTGGGATAAATCCCATCTGCTCCCTGTGGATTCAAAGTGTTCTATACCAGGGGTGCATGGGGTACCTGTAGGATGCGTTAAACATCTTAAATATTTAGGGATCAAGATCTCGACCTCCCCTTCTGAATATGTTGCTCTCAATTTGCAACCCCTTCTGGTCAAATTTAAAATGAAAATAATGGCTTGGTGTAAATTATATCTGACAGTTGTGGGTAGGGTCAATCTTATTAAGATGATCCTAATGCCACAATTATTGTATATTTTACATAACTCCCCTGTATGGATCTCATTACGCAATTTTTATTACATTAATGCACTTTTTAGGGACCTAATATGGCGGAAGGGTCGCTCAAGAATTAGATTAGAAATTCTACAGCGCGCAAAGCATGACGGCGGTCTGGCCCTACCCAACCCTTGGATATATTTTCTTGCCTCCCAATGTCAGCACTTTAAGGGGTGGGGGGAAATTATATCAAAGGGATCCAATGGATCGATTCTACAGGCACAGTTTGGACCATCTGTTTTATTCTCAGTATTGGAGGCAGGTCACTCTATGTTGGCGGGCAGGAATACGCCCACATATACACTAATGCGTAAAGTATGGGATAAAGTCCGAGCTATTAGAGATATGGGGGTTTGCACAATTTTTACACCTTTATGGGGGAATAAGGCACTTCCGGAATTCTTCTCTCTTCAAGGATTTGAGGGTTGGAAAGCAAGAGGCATCCTTTATGTCTCACAGTTGCTCCAGGAGGATGTATTTAAAACTTATCAACAGATCCAAGAGGAGTTTGAATTATCTCGAAATTCCCTCTATCAATACTTACAGATAAGACATGCTTTTGATGCCCAGAAGAAGGCGGTGGATTTGGCAATACACGCAGATGGGGTGTTGTCTGTTTTACATACCGGGAGTGTTACATCGGGGGTTATTTCACATATTTATCAGTTGTTGATCAGTAAATTTTTTGATAAATACCCCCTGATGGCTTCTAAAAAATGGGAAAGAGATATGGGTCCCATCTCTGAAGAACAATGGATAGATATTATGAAAGCAGTTTTGAATACTTCTCTTATTGAGGCTGGGCGCCTTTCTCAATTATATATTATCCATAGAGTATACAGGACTCCTAAATTTCTTTTTCATATTGGGGTAAGGAGTGACTCAAAATGCCCCAGATGCGCGGAAGAGGGGGCTGACCATATGCATATGTTGTGGTCCTGTCCACAGTTAACCACGTACTGGATGGATGTACTAAAGGTGATTCAGGAGGCCTATGGACCTGTGTTGCAAGGGACTCCTATGGAATGCGTTTTGGGATGTATTATGGACACCCCAACCTCTACTTTGGAGTGGTTGGCTATTTTAAGGTTGCTATATATATCTAGAAAACTAATTGCCCTACATTGGATACAAGGTGCCCCGCCGACTATGAGCGAATTCATTGCAAAAGTGAATAAAATGATTGTATTGGAAAAGGTTGTCTATGTAAAGCGCAAAACGCTTAAAAAATTTGAATCCATATGGGGACCATGGGTAGGGGTAATGGAATCTGTATTATAAAATTTATTCAGGGACTCTGTATGACTGCCAGCCTTTACACGGTATTGGGGTTATGTATATAGATGTGGGATAAGGAGAAGGGGGGAAATAGAGAGGATTAAATATCTGCCATATATTATATCTGTTTTGTATTATACATGCTTGTACATGATTAAGCTACTTGACATTTGGAAAATGATCTGTCCCATGTACCTTGTATTTTGTGAATAATGTATTCGATATTTGGTACAATTTCTATTTCATATACTATCTAATTTGGAATTTTGTGACGGTGCCTGGGGGGAGGGTTTTGGATAGGGTTTGTTTAGTATGTTTTGTACTATATAATTTTGAAACTTCAATAAAAAAAGTATCTGATTTTAAAAAAAACAAATGAATTTTGTAAAAAAAAAATGAAATTTGTAACTTTCACCTCTACTTTGCTTTAATTCCTGTGAAACGCCTAAAGGGTTAAAACACTTTATGAATGCTGTTTTGAGTACTTTGAGGGGTGCAGTTTTCAAAATGGGGTGATTTATGGGGACTGCCTAATATATAAGGCCCTCAAAGCCACTTCAGAACTGAACGGGTCCTTGTAAAAATCGCCTTTTGAAATTTTCTTGAAAATATGAGAAATCGCTGCTAAAGTTTTAAGTCTTGTAATGTCCTAGAAAAATAAAAGAATGTTCAAAAAATGATGCCAAACTAAAGTAGACATATGGGAAATGTTAACCAGTGACTATTTTGTGTGGTATTACTATCTGTTTTACAAGCAGATACATTTAAATTTAGAAAAATGCAAATTTTCTTCAAATCTTGGTGTTTTTTACAAATAAATATTAAATTTATCGACCAAATTTTTTCCCTAACATAAAGTACAATATGTCACGAGAAAACAATCTCAGAATCACTTGGATAGGCAAAAGCATTCTGGAGTTATTACCACATAAAGGGACACAGGTCAGATTTGAAAAATCGGCTTCGTCCTGAAGGCCAAAATAGGCTCAGTCCTGAAGGGGTTAAGGATAATTGGTGTTGAAAAAAATCTTTGTATACTTAACCGCCATTTGATTAACAAGGAATGTGATGGGGGAGGGACCCGTTGGTATGGACAGTTAGGTGTCATCTGTAAAAGCCGTGAACATTGACAGGTATTATTAATTATTAGACCATATTAAATTCTGCCGATAATTTCATAGATTCTTTTACTAATAATGGAACATTAATTCTTTTTTTATGTTCAGACCTTTAGGAAACCTGGTTTTTAGTGTAAATATCCAGTATGCTTCTCGTGATAAGATTTTATGTTTGATGTTCCCCCCTCTGGTTGGAGTTTTGACTTTTTCTATGGCATAACATCTCAGACTTATAATTGATCTATTATGGAAGGTTATGAAAAGTTTTGCAACATTAGTGATGTTAGTGAGGTTAGGATTTCTTATATAGCCCAAATGTTCTAGTATCCTAGCTTTAAATTTTCGGCTGGTGCAACCTACATACATTAGATTGCATTTGATGCACTCCACAATGTATATTACTGCCTCACTGTTGCAATTAATGTAAGTTTGAATTGAAAAATTTGTATTGTTATCTGAATCTCTGAAGTTCTTAGTAGGCTTAGCATATGAACAGATTTTGCATGGATGCGAGCCGCATTTAAAGAAACCCGTATATTGAAGCCATGTCAGTTTGGTAGTGTTTGAGGAAAATATAGAAAGAGACAACAGGTCACCTAAGGAAGGAGCTTTTCTGGATACAACACGGCAACCATCTTTCAAAATATCTGACAGGGCCTCGTCTTCCATTAGGATGGCTAAATTTTTATGGACGATTTTCTTGATTTCATTAAACTGACTACTGTGTTTTAACACCAAAGTAGGTACGTTTAGACCAGTATTTTTATTATTAGGTTTTGCCTCTAGAAGTAGATCTCGGGGCTTTTTTTCTACAATGGAGGTTGCTCTTTTGAGGGTCCATTCTGCATACCCTCTTTTGCGTAGTCTCCTACAAATTTGCTGTTGTTCCACCCGGTAATTGGGGTCATTACTACAATTTATTTTTGCTCTGTACATTTCTCCCACTGGGATTGATGAGATGGTTTGTCTAGGGTGACCGCTTGTTGCATGCAAGATAGTGTTCCCTGAAATCGGCTTACGATATGTTTTAGTGTTGATTATTTCCCCTGCATGTCCTTTGAGTTCTAGGTCCAGAAACTGGATAGTATCTTTTTGTGAAGAATAGGTAAATTTCAAGTTGAGTTGGTTATTAAGATAATTGATGAAATTTGGGATATCTGACATATTGCCTTCCCATATAAATAGCAGGTCGTCTATATACCTTGCATACCAGTTAATAGATCTGCCAAAAGGATTATCACTAGAAAAAATGAAAAGTTCCTCCCACAACGCCATCACAAGACTTGCCAGAGAAGGGGAGAATTTAGCTCCCATTGATACTCACTTAAGTTGTAGGTAAAACAACCCATCGAACTGGAAGAAATTGTGTGTCATCAGGAAGACAAGGACCTCAAGTATATATGATTGTAGCTCATAGCTGTAAGTGCTGTGTTTAAAAAGATGATATTCTAGTGCCCTATGGGCTATTTCGTGTGGAATGCTGGTATAAAGTGAGGTCACATCACAGCTCAGCCATGCAAATTTATTTTCCCATCTTTTTTTGTGAAATGAGCATAAAACATCTCTGGTGTCACGTAAATGGCCCAGGGTTCTTAATGCAAGGGGTTTTAACAAGGAGTCTAGCCATTCAGATAGTTTTTCTGTGAATGATCCTATCCCTGATACTATGGGGCGCATAGGTGGGGGGGTTTATGCCTTTATGTGTCTTGGTCAATGCGTGCATGATTGGAATTTAGGGACATTGGACCATAATATATTCTGCTTGCTTACTTGTTAATACGCCACTACCTAAACCATCGTTTATCCGTTTGTTGAGCTTTTTTTGGAACATAGATGTTGGATTGCACGTTAGTTTTTTATATGTGTCTGTATCTGCTATTAGTTTCAAAATTTGGGTCTTATACATTTCCCTATCTAACACAGTGATACTGCCCCCTTTTCCCGACATCTTAATAATGATATCCTTATTGTTTTTTAACGATTTTATTTGCCATATTCAGCTCATTAGAGATATTAAAGTTCTTATTACAACACTACGAATTTTTGGATAGTTGCTGGAGATCCTTTTCAATTGCCCATTGAAATCTGTCCATAGAGTCTATCCTGGATGCCAGAGGATGGAAGCTTGGATTTTTTGTGACAAAGTCCGGGGAAAAATGAATATTTCTTGTAGGAAGTTCTGGTTTCAGACTCTCTAAGCATTGGATTGCCCTATGTTCCTCAAACGATAGTAATCTATGGTCGTGGATATTTGTATTGGGTTCTTTGAGATTATAATCTTCGGAGTCTGTTGTCATTTGGGAGCGTGTTGTAGAAATGCCTCTTTACTGTTAAATTCCTTACAAATCGATTAATGTCCAGAAGTGTGTTGAAAGTATTGAACGTACGATTAGGGGCAAAATTGAGGCCCAACGAAAGAACCTTGACTTGTGTGGAGTTAGTTCGGATGAGGAAAGGTTGATCACATTAATGCTGGGTGTGGGTTCCTGCGGTTCCGTAGGCGACGGTTTTGTTCCTGATCTGTTTGGGTGATGTTTCCTACCGCCTCTCCTTCCCCGTTTTTTTACTTCCTTGACTTGCTGACTGATTGGTATCCTTGGGAATATAGGATCCTAGAGTTATCACTATCTGAGGCTTCATTTATTCCTTCGATTGAATCAGGTTCAGAGGAGCTAAAACTGACTCTGTTCAGACTGCTGCCGGATCTTCTCTCCTGTCTGCGATTTTTTAAGATGGGTCTCATTTTGTTGTGTACTTTGTCTCTTTTATTCCAATCATACACCTCCTTGTTTGCATAGTCCCTGAGGTCTCGTTGGAATTTATTTTTCTCAGTTTCAGCTATGGATTTATTTAATTTTTCCAAGTGTAGAGAAGTACGTTGTTCCAGTATAGTAAAGTCGGGTGAGCTGGAGGAAGCATTAATTTGTTCTTTTAGAGCAGAAATGTCAGTTTCCAATTTGTGTCAATTTGGCCTCCTCTTGTCTGGTAATTAGTTCCATTAGTTTTATAGAACATTCTGTTAATATAAAATTCCAGTGTGTGCTGAATTCTTCAGAGTAGGTAAAAGTAGAACTTTTTCTTAAACGTAGACCCCTTGGGATCATTTGTTTTGTAATATAATTACGTAAAGTCGTCAGGTCCCACCATATCTTAGCCTCCTGTACTGATAGTTTCTCTAGATCATGGAACATTTCCTGTAATGCACGATCACCTCCTTCTGGAGTATCATAATTGCCAAACACTTGGGCGGCCATTTCCACTCTGGAACATTGTGTATCTTGAGACATGGTTATTACTTGTTGTATATATATATATACAGTGAAGGAAATAAGTATTTGATCCCTTGCTGATTTTGTAAGTTTGCCCACTGTCAAAGACATGAACAGTCTAGAATTTTTAGGCTAGGTTCATTTTATCAGTGAGAGATAGATTATATTAAAAAAAGAAAACCAGAAAATCACATTGTCAAAATTAGCTATATTTATTTGCATTGTGCACAGAGAAATAAGTATTTGATCCCCTACCAACCATTAAGAGTTCAGCCTTCTCCAGACCAGTTACATGCTCCAAATCAACTTGGTGCCTGCAATAAGACAGCTGTCTTAAATGGTCACCTGTATAAAAGACTCCTGTCCACAGACTCAATTAAACAGTCTGACTCTAACCTCTACAACATGGGTAAGACCAAAGAGCTTTCTAAGGATGTCAGGGACAAGATCATAGACCTGCACAATGCTGGAATGGGCTACAAAACCATAAATAAGACGCTGGGTGAGAAGGAGACAACTGTTGGTGCAATAGTAAGAAAATGGAAGACATTCAAAATGACTTTCAATCGACATCGATCTGGGGCAACATGCAAAATCTCACCTCGTGGGGTATCCTTGATCCTGAGGAAGGTGAGAGCTCAGCCGAAAACTACACTGGGGGAACTTGTTAATGATCTCAAGGCAGCTGGGACCACAGTCACCAAGAAAACCATTGGTAACACATTACGCCGTAATGGATTAAAATCCTGCAGTGCCCGCAAGGTCCCCCTGCTCAAGAAGGCACATGTACAGGCCCGTCTGAAGTTTGAAAATGAACATCTGGATGATTCTGAGAGTGATTGGGAGAAAGTGCTGTGGTCAGATGAGACTAAAATTGAGCTCTTTGGCATTAACTCAACTCGCCGTGTTTGGAGGAAGAGAAATGCTGCCTATGACCCAAAGAACACCGTCCCCACTGTCAAGCATGGAGGTGGAAACATTATGTTTTGGGGATGTTTCTCTGCTTAGGGCACAGGACTACTTCACCGCATCAATGGGAGAATGGATGGAGCCATGTACCGTCAAATCCTGAGTGACAACCTCCTTCCCTCCACCAGGACATTAAAAATGGCTCGTGGCTGGGTCTTCCAGCACGACAATTACCCGAAACATACAGCCAAGGCAACAAAGGAATGGCTCAAAAAGAAGCACATTAAGGTCATGGAGTGGCCTAGCCAGTCTCCAGACTTTAATCCCATCAAAAACTTATGGAGGGAGCTGAAGATCCGAGTTGCCAAGCGACAGCCTCGAAATCTTAATGATTTACAGATGATCTGCAAAGAGGAGTCGGCCAAAATTCCATCTAACATGTGTGCAAACCTCATCATCAACTACAAAAAACGTCTGACTGCTTTGCTTGCCAACAAGGGTTTTGCCACCAAGTATTAAGTCTTGTTTGCCAAAGGGATCAAATACTTATTTCTCTGTGCACAATGCAAATAAATATATATAATTTTGACAATGAGATTTTCTGTTTTTTTTAATATAATCTATCTCTCACTGGTAAAATTAACCTAGCCTAAAAATTCTAGACTGTTCATGTCTTTGACAGTGGGCAAACTTACAAAATCAGCAAGGGATCAAATACTTATTTCCTTCACTGTATATATATATATAACCGAAATTCCAGTTAAGTTTGAAAAATTTGTATTTTAAAGCCAGAAGAAAAAATATATATATAAAGAAAAATTGTTGTACTTTAATAACTCTGTGAGTATATTAGTATGTTATAGAACTCTTTAACATTCGGGATATGGTCAAAATACAATTGTGCTTTTGTATTGTGAACCCTATATAACGGGCAGTAGGTGTGCACGGATGGATGCAGCCGTATAGCTATACAAACAAACAGTGGGAGGGATCCTCCAGCTCACCTTGATGCAAGTTTTAGACAGAAGAAAAATGGGCAAAAGTAGATGGTCCAGCGCAGTCAAGTTTAAAACAGAACGTAGTTCCAATTTTATTTGGATGGTTAAAACAAGATCATTCCCGAATGCAAGGGTGAAAATGTAGGTAAAGTGCCTACGCGTTTCAGATGTATACCACGTTCTTCCTCATGGCTTTAATGCTAACAACTATTTATCAGAACGAGGTTTATATCCGTTGCCAACAGGTGAAAATTAGTGCTGTCACAGCAAGGTGGTGCTGTCCAGCAGAGTAGTGTTGAACTAAGGAGACGACTTAGGAACATCGGCAGTCTATAAATAAAAGCTATCCAGCACAGTGGAGCTGTCCATCAAAAGTGGTGCTGAAACAGAGAGCCGGTGATAGAACACCACTGCTCTAATAGTAAGTTGTGTACTTACAGCATTGTTTGATAGATAGTTATCAATGATAGGATGAGGGATAACAATGATCCAATTTTATCTATGAGTAGTGGATAGAGTATTAATGCTTATTTTTTGTTTATTAGGCTGTCGGATATGAACCTCTGCAATACTCACATCGAGATATTAAAACATAAATAGACGCTAAAAAATACATCATTTAAACAGTTTAAGACAATACATGAACTGGAAAAAAGGGAATTATATACTGGTTTTTAAAGGTAATTGGTGTTGAAAAAAATCTTTGTATACTAAACCGCCATTTCATTAAAAAGGAATGTGATGGGGGAGGGACCCGTTGGTACGGACAGTTAGGTGTCATCTGTAAAAGCTGTGAGCATTGACAGGTATTATTAATTATTAGACCATATTAAATTCTGCCGATAATTTCATAGATTCTTTCACTAATAATGGAACATTAATTCTTTTTTTATCACAACTTTTTTTATTTTCACAATCCTGACCCTTATGTAGCGTCTCTGTGATATTTACAGCAAGGCAAGCGTAATCTCGTTTTAAATGACAGGTTACATCGTACAGGTCTTTACCACTTTGGAATTTTTCTCAGACCCTCTCTCTTTCTCCACCATTACATGATCCACTGAAACCAAATATCACAAATTCTCGTCTGTGGATCTTGTCCCCTATATTGGTGGACAGGTAAATTCCCAGAGGAGCCACACCACAGAATAATAAGCCACAAAAGGTTAATCTGTACAAACCATCTAGTCAGGCGGGGTATTAACGTACTGGCTTTACTGGCATAGCTTATACTCCACCCTTTGCCACCCAAACAAGCCCAAGTTGTCCTTTAAAACAGAGAACAAATCCTCATCCGTCAACACATTTGTGCTTGAGTACGCAGCCAAACATGAAGGTGACTCACCACTCACAGGAATCCTGGCATCACCCAAGGGTGCCTCCAAGATTGTTCCAGCAGCTGGACGACCAGTCTCTTGACCGTGGTCAGCTGCAGATCCCAATGATGCAATAGGAGGCAGTCTTCGTCCATATCCTATGACAACGGTCTCTCCCACCAGCAGCAAGGAGGGGGCAATAAACTCCTTTTGGAGTCTACACCTGTCTCACCACTGATGCTACCGACTGCCCTCCATAGTCTGCCTGTACATTATAATCACAGGACTGCTCCTCCCACCACACCTCGAGCCATCCATGCCCCTACTGCTTCCTCTGGGGTAGAGCAGAACCCTGCCTCATGGACCTGTTAGATGAGGGTGCAGTACAAGGACTGACTCCTCCTTCCTCTACACCAGCGCTGTCCCACATCCCTGGACCACTTTACTGCAAGCCGGGAACTTCCGGCCATGCCACATGCAGGGAAGGGGGGGGGGGGTGGAGGAACTATTTTTAGAGCATAACACTTCCCTCTAAAAAGCATGGGACAACAATAACAGTCCATAAGCTTTTGGAAAGGGCTCTTCAGCTCCTTTGCTTTGGGAAAATAGTTACTAGCTGCCAGACTCCAGCCATCCCTTAATAAGTGGATTTCCACGCCGTTGCATTCACTCCACCACTGAGGACCCTGTGTGGTAACAATCCTGAATCTTTTTGGAGAACTGTTGCCTACTAGGCACAGGTAACCCTTTATAACGACTCAGAAAAAATAATTGTGTTAACCATTTAAGATTACATTGATAATAAACATTAATTTAAACTATATAAGCAATATACCCATAAGCTCCATAATTCTAGGCACCCAAGGGGCCTTACAATAGAATACACTTGTTATGCTACTTTTTACCATAAAATGGGGGTTTGCCATACAGCACAGGCAAGGGGGGGCATGTTATTTTGTTTAATTTTTGAGGGGTTAACCCGACGGAAACCTCAGACGGAATCCCTCAACGGAAGGGCAGCGGTGATGTGAACAGGTCCTTAGTGTCGTCTTTTTCTTTATTTTCTATTTGTACATTATACCTGAGATAAATAACTATGTCCCTAGTGTGTTATACATATTAGGCTGGGTTCACACGACCTATTTTCAGACGTAAACGAGGCGTATTATGCCTCGTTTTACGTCTGAAAATAGGGCTACAATACGTCGGCAAACATCTGCCCATTCATTTGAATGGGTTTGCCGACGTACTGTGCAGACGACCTGTTATTTACGCGTCGTCGTTTGACAGCTGTCAAACGACGCGTAAAAATACAGCCTCGTCAAAAGAAGTGCAGGACACTTCTTTGGACGTTTTTGGAGCTGTTTTCTGATAGACTCCAATGAAAACAGCTCCAAAAATGGACGTAAAAAACGGCGCGAAAAACGCCGCGAAAAATGCGAGTTGGTCAAAAAACGTCTGAAAAGCAGGGTCTGTTTTCCCTTGAAAACAGCTCTGGATTTTCAGACGTTTTTGGTCACTACGTGTGCACATACCCTTAGTGTCTATAACATGTATCAGGAACATATTATCACACCTTTGATTCTTTACAGATGACTGATCCCAGTGAGAAGAAGGAACGTGACATATAATCCTGTCAGCAGCAAGAAAGGAATCACAAGACAGGTAATTAATATTTATATTAATTACTGATAACACTCAGGCTAGATATGAGTTCTAGACCCGCAGAGGTGTGATAGTATCTTCCTGATACATCAGAATATATGTGTTTTTAACCGCTTCCCGACCGCCCACTGTATATTCACGTTGGCATTTGCTGGGCTCTGTGCAGTGCCGACTTGAATTCACGGTGGGTGTTAAAAGCGCGATCCGGGTGTCTCAGAGTAGCGCTGACACCCGGATCGCGCTGTTAACCCCTGCCTCTGGTCCTGGAGTCATGACCGGGACCTAATTGGTTCAGGTCCCAGTCATGTGATCGCAGGGAAAGCTTGTTGTAGCAACGAACTGGAAAGTTTGTTACTACAACAAACTGGAAAGTTTGTTGCTACAACAAACTTTCCCGGGGACCGATTGCGGGTGCTTCAGTCGGTTATAAGGCAGAACCGGAGGCCATACAACGGCCCCCGGGTCTGCCATGCACAGCAGCCTATGAGAACCAGCCGGAGGCCGGTCCTCCTAAGCTTCCTGTCAGTGTGACTCTCAGCGTCACACTGACAGTTTATAATACGTTACACTACCTAGGTGGTGTAATGTATTATAGCAGCGATCAGTGCTGCCAGTCTTCAAGTAAAAAGTAAAAGTAATAAAAATGTTTTATAAAAGTGTAAAAACAAGTTATAAAAGTTACAAAAACAAAAAATGCTTTTTTTCCCTATAATAAGTCTTTTATTATAGGGAAAAAATTAAAATGTTAAAAAAAGTACACATATTTGCTATCACCGCGTTCATAACGACCAAAACTATAAAACGATAATATTATTTTTCCCGAACGGTGAGCAGCGCAAAAAAATTAATTAAAAAACTATGTCAGAATCGCAATTTTTTTTGGTCATCAACCCTCCAAAAATATAGAATAAAAAGTGATCAAAAAGTCGCATGTACCCTAAAATAGTACCAATAAAAACGACAACCCGTCCCGCAAAAAACAAGCCCTTACACAGCTTTTTTGACTGAAAAATAAAAAAGTTATGCCTCTCAGAATATGGTGACACAAAAAATAAATAATTTAATCGAAGAGTAATTTTATTGCGCAAATGCCACAAAACATAAAAAAACGATATACATCTAGTATCGCCGTAATCGTATCGACCCGCAGAATAAAGTAAAATTTCATTTATAGCGCACGGTGAAAAGTGTAAAAAAAAAAGACAAAAAACATTGTCAGAATTGTTTTTTTGTCACTTTGCTTGCCAAAAAAAATCTAATTTAAAGTGATAAAAAAAATCACATGTACCCTAAAATGGTACCAATGAAAACTACAGATTGTCCCGCAACAAATAAGTCCTCGCACGGCTCCGGTGAAGAAAAAATAAAAAAAAGTTCTGCCTCTCAGAATATAGCGACAGAAATTATGCAGTGTCCAAAAGCTGATAAGATCAGGCGCCATTTATCAGTGCGACATTGGCCACATATCTGCGGATTATTATTTATTTACCGAATTATTATACCCTCTTATTATGTCCTGATGTACTCTGCCCAATTCACACATACCCCCACTTCATGAACTGAAATAAAAGCAAAACCCCAAACAGAACAGTTACCAAGCAAACTCTGCGCTCCAAAAGCCAAATGGCGCTCCCTCCCTTCTAAGCCCCACAGCGTGCTCAAACACCAGCTTACGTCCACATATATGATATTTTATATCTGGGAGAACCTGCTCAACATTGTATGAGGTACTTGTCTTCAGTGGCACAAACTGGGCACAACATATTGTGCGTTAAAATGGCATATCAGTGGAAAATTTAAATTTTCACTTTGCACCATCCGCTGCGCATTAACGCCTTCGCGCACCACGACTTAATAGCATGTCGTGGTGCGGGGGGTTATATATGGAGCGGGCTCATGCGCTGCGCCCGCGCCATATTCTGCAGGTGTCCGCTGTGTATTACAGCTGACACCCGGGACTAATGGACAGGAACAGCGATCGCGCTGTTACAGGAGCTTGTAAAAATGATATTATACTGCAATACATTAGTACTGCAGTGTATTGTACCAGCGACCTAATGATCGCTCGTTCCAGTCCCCTAAAGGGACTTTTGGGAGGTTTCCACTGTTTTGGTACCTCAGAGGCTTTGCAAATGCGACATGACACCCGAAAACCATTCCAGCTAAATTTGAGCTCCAAAAGCCAAATATTGTTCCTTCCCTTCTGAGTCTTGCCGTGGGTCCAAACAGCAGTTTATTACCACATATGGCATATTGCTGTAATCAGGACAAATTGCTTTACAAATTTTGGGGTGATTTTTCTCCTTTATTCATTGTAAAAATTAAAAATTTCTATGTTTTTTCAGAAAAAAGTAGATTTTCATCTTCACGGCCTAATTCCACTAAATTCAGCAAAAAAACTGTGGGGTCAAAATGCTAACTATACCCCTAGAAACATTCCTTGAGGGGTGTAGTCTACAAAATGGGGTCACTTTTGGGGGGTTTACACCGTTTTGCTACCTCAAACGCGACATGGCACTGAAAACCAATCCAGCAAAATCTGCGCTTCAAAATCCAAATGGCGCTCCCTCCCTTCTGAGCTCTGCCGTGGGTCCAAACAGCAGTTTAGTACCACATATGGGGTATTGCTGTAATCGGGAGAAGTAGCTTTACAAGTTTTGGAGTGCTTTTTATTCTTTATTCCTTGCAAATATCTTTTTTTTTAATATTTTTTCAGAAAAAAAGCAGATTTTCACTTTCACAGGCAAACTCCAATAAACATAGCAGAAGACATGTGTCAAGATGCTAACTATACCCCTAGATAAATTCCTTGAGGGGTGCAGTTTCCAAAACCGTGTCACTTTTGGGGGATTTCCACTGTTTTGGCACTACAAGACCTCTTCAAACCTGACATGGTGCCTAAAATATATTCTAAAAAAAGGAGGCCCCAAAATCCACTAGGTGCTCCTTTGCTTCTGAGGCCGGTATTTCAGTCCCTTTTCACACTAGGGCCACATGTGGGATATTTCTAAAAACTGCAGAATCTGGGCAATAAATATTGTGTTGCGTTTCTCTGGTAAAACCTTCTGTGTTACAGAAAAAAATGTATTACAAATAATTTGCAGCAAAAAAAAAACAATTTGTCAATTTCCCCTCTACATTGCTTTAATTCCTGTGAAATGCCTAAAGGGTTAAGAAACTTTCTGAATGCTGTTTTGAATACTTTGAGGGGTGTAGTTTTTAATATGGGTTATGGGGTCTATCTAGTACATAAGGCCCTCAAAGCCGTTTTAGAACGGAACTGGTCCCTGTAAAAATCGCCTTTTGAAATTTTGTTGAAAATGTGAGAAATTGCTGGTAAAGTACTAAGCCTTGTAACGTCCTAGAAAAATAAAATAATGTTCAAAAAACTATGCAAGTATAAAGTAGACATATGGAATATGTGAAATAGTAACTATTTTGTGTGGTATTACTATCTGTTTTACAAGCAGATACATTTAAAATTAGAAAAATCATAATTTTTGCAAATTTTCTCTAAATTTTGATGTTTTTCACAAATAAGCAATGAATTTATTGACCAAATTTTCCACTAATATAAAGTACAATATATCACAAGAAAACAATCTCACAATCACTTGGATAGGCAAAAGCATTCCGGAGTTATTACCACATAAAGTAACACATGTCAGATTTGAAAAAATGGGGCTGGTCCTGAAGGCCAAAATGAGCTCGGTCTTGAAAGGGTTAACATGTATATCTTCTATAGACAATATCTAGTATAACACAACCATATCTCAGGTACAGAGGGGAGGAACATCTCTGTTCTTTACCCGCTGTTTTGTAGTCAGGACTCCCCTTTTATTTTTAATATCATTTTTAATAGCTATTCAGTCTTCGATTAACCCTTTCAGGACCAGGCTAAGTTTAATTTTTATGCTTTTGTTTTCTTACTTCCCGCCTTCCAAAAGTCATAACTCTTTTATTTTTTCGTTGACACAGCCATATGAGGGCTTAATTTTTAAAGGACAAATTTTACCATATCTCAGGTACAGAGGTGAGGAACATGTCTATTATTTTACCCTCTGTTCTCTAAAGTCAGAAATCCACCTTTTATTTCCAATAGAATATAATTGTTATGGTCCTTTTGGCCATAAAATTTGGCATGAGGGGAGGCTAGTGAGGGCGAGTAATGTATTTGACCTTGCATTGTTACTGGCAGTATGATGACAAGAAACCCAGGTTTGATGCAGGTTTCTTTTAGTAGGCCGGTAATGTTTGCAAAACGACCAAAAGGAAATACAAAAACTGTTCTTAGCAGAGAGGCACAGTCACTTAAAATATTACACAAAATGGCGGCAATTTCAGGCAATGCAGGAAATGGGGTTTTACCAGCTTGGTTTCCTTGGGACAGAGCTCGGACTCTTCCCTGATACAGGGGTAACCCATCGTCTCAGCAACTAAATAACAGGGAGGCTTCACGCAACTTCCACTTGTTACATCCAATGCTGCCTCTTTCACAGCAATCATCTGTGGGGAGGTTCCTGCACTCCACCGCCACAGCAATGGGCCCTCTCTGGCTTCAGGGCCTACTCAGCCCTGTTTGCACAATAGTTGCTGATTTATGGGTCGCAGCCCTTGCACCTGAACCCATTAGGTGGGAACAGTCGCCTTTTATCAAATTTAAAAACAGCCCCTTTGTGAGTTATTCAATGTTCCGACACTGATTACATGCCCATACTACACTGTTTTTGCACACTAAAGTAAATATTAAAGACAGTGCCCGAGCCGGTTTTCCCGGTGCCTGCAATAAACAGGGTCAGCCACCATTGTCTGAACAGTGTTACATAGCAGCGAGCTTTGCTGACGTGAGCATCTGCACAGCTCAGAACATGTAAGCACAGGTCCTGTGACTAAAACAACACATAAAAATGCTTCCTGGCCACTAGGTGGCAGCATCACAATGGAAGTATATATGCATATAGTGACCGCTCATCTCCTCTAGTCCTGGACCTATAAAGGAAATACAGTGTTAAAATGCATAACACAAAAGCATTGAAAGAGACAGAAAAATCTATCTCTACATTACTCCATACGGCTCCTCTCGTGAATAGGGGAGACTCCCTTCAATACCTTTCATTGCCCCCTTGCCTTATTTGGTGTCATTCCCGGCACCAGGAAAAATAAGCAACTAAAATAACTGAACAAAAACATAGATTCCTTTCACACAAATTGGGCCTTCTTCCGACAGTCTCTGAAGGCCCTCTTAGACTCAGTTCAGGCCCTCTTCAAAGTTACTTGGGCCTCAGGCTCAAAGCTTAGTAGTTACAGTCTCTCACAGGTGAGGCACATACTTAACAATTGCAGTCTCATACTCAAGGTCCCAGGACTCCCTTCTTTGTCTCAGTCTGATGCACAGCCTCTTGTCTTTCTCTTGCTGGGAGACTCCTCTCTACCCGCCTCTTGAACGCTTCCTTGTGGCGCATTACAGCTACTGAAATGCAGCCTTTCCTGGCTCCACAGCCTCTTGCTGGAGCTAGTCATCTTTCTTGAGGGAAAGGTGCACTTGGCAAGAGCGTACTCATGACGGTACAAGGGCGACAAGGGGCCACACAAACACTCTCCTATCTAATAAATATACAACGACACAATTAAAATTGGAAGGTGCTTGTCACAGCTTTATTGAATGTTTTCTTTTACAGAACCTGAGAATATATAAAAACAAGTATAAACATAATTAACATATTAAGATTATGTGGCTAAGTCCTTGACAACCTCCAAAACATAAATAAAGCAATACCCTTAAACCACTAGCCGTGACCATATAAGCTACAGTGGCGTCACCACGGGTATGCTAAAGCACCACGCTTCCCAGGGTCCGCCCCTTAGAGAAGCCCAAATCCATAGCTTTAAAATAAAACCAATATATTGTGTCAAAGACAGCAATATATAAAAACATAAATAGTGTTGCCAAGGACCCGCCACAGCATGAAAACTTGACTCCTTAAATTTTCATGCGCCGCCACACTTGAAAACCCAACTCCAGGCCTTCTTGGAGGCCAAAATTTAAAACATCCAGGCCCACATCTGTTAAGTGAACCCCATCCTTTCCAATGTACGCACCCCGATCCTCCAACAGTGGGTGACGAACTACCAACCCACCATTGAGGCGAACAAACTTGGCCACTGTCTTATTAATCTTATCCCTGGTTCTATTCAGCGCCGACAATGACTGCGCATTGCGCCATTTTACCCGCTGTACAATTTCGGACCATATAATCAAAAGCCCAGGATGGGCGTCTAAAAAACATAAGAAGTCCCTCTTAATGTTCCTAATGAGGTTCCGCATGGGATAACTCCCGATGTCATTACCCCCAGCATGAATTATCAAAATATCAGGTAGACCCCAGGACCTAACCGCATCCTGAAACAAAGGCCTTACCTGATCCCAGGTCAGGCCACGAACTCCGAACCAGTGTACCTCCACCTCATCCTTATCTAAATCCAAATACCTACCATTCGGACGCACACGGGCACGCCTTTCAGCCCAGTAAATATAGGAATGGCCAAGAAGCCAAACCACACATTTTGCAGAACCTGAAAGCAACAGAAAATTAGTGAAACAGAACAAGAATGACATCCCCACCCAAAATAAACCCAAGATAAAGAAATCAAAATTCCAGCAAATGCGGCCTAACATAGGAACGAAAACGGCTGGACTCCCAGCGGCCAATCCTCTTAACTGAAGCAGTGTCGAGCCCAAAACAAGAAACCTCAGTAGCGGCTCCAATCCTAAAAGAATGTGAGCTGTAATCCAGATGTGAAAGGCCCAAACCTTGTACGCATTTCTTAAAGACAGCAATAAATTGATATCTGGACAATGCTGACCCATCCGCATGCACCAGCAAAGAGGAAGAACCCTGAGGACACATAGCCATGAAACGCAGAAAACACCCCACTGGGCACGATTCCCCCTCATGAATTTTAGTCAAACAAATCTCAAAACCTTTTCCCTTCCTGTCAGTTTTGGAATGATACAACATTATTCTCAACACACCATCCCGAAAAACCACATCGGTTAAATGAATACCGCCCTGCCCCCTTTTTGAGGGACTAGCCAATTCGCCAACCCGAAAAGCATCATAGAAAGCCCAAGAAAAAGCCAATTGAAACAACAACCTGTTAAGGATCTGCCAGGCACAGCTTCTGTATCCACGCCCATAGGTAATCAGTCTGCACCTGCTTCTATGTCTGTGAGACTGGCCACAGCCTGGCCAGACGGAGCTAGCTCCCACCCTCTGTCTATTTATACCTGCCTTTCCTGTTCCTCCTTGCTTGTGATTCTTCTCATTTTGTTTCCTGGCCCTGCTGCAGCTTCTTGCACCATTTGACCCTGCTTCATATTGACCCTGGCTTACTGACTACTCTCCTGCTCTGCGTTTGGTACCTCGTACACTCCTGGTTTGACTCGGCTTGTTCACTACTCTCCTGCTCTGCGTTTGGTACCTCGTACACTCCTGGTTTGACTTGGCTCGTTCACCACTCTTGTTGCTCACGGTTTTGCCGTGGGCAACTGCCCCTTTTCCCTTGCTTCTGTGTACCCTTGTCTGTTTGTCTGTCGTGCACTTATTGAGCGTAGGGACCGTCAGTCGCCCAGTTGTACCCCGTCGCCTAGGGCGGGTCGTTGCAAGTAGGCAGGGACTGAGTGGCGGGTAGATTAGGGCTCACTTGTCTGTTTCCTTACCCCCATCATTACACAACCTCTCATAATCTGAATGGGATATCCTGCGCAACTGAGAAAAAAGTCCCTCCAACATTGCAAAAGACACCGGCCTACGCTTATCCTTCCCGTCATGTCCTTTCTGAAAACCCTGCAGAGCACGCCGTGTCAAATAAATGCTTAGTAACATCCATACAACCAATTAACTTAAAGGAAAGTGCCGCTACTGACTTAACAACAGAGGAAACTGAAGACCCACTCTCCATAAGAGATAACAAAAACAAAACATCCCCCTAAGGCACTAAACGGACTCCCTTGACTACACCACAAATCCTCCAGCCGGAACCATCTCACCCTGATCTTGTTATAAGCATCCGACGTAGCAGGGGCCAGCGAACATTTCGCCCACCATATCAGACGAGCGACACCACCCTCCAAAGGTGTTCGGGGCAAGAAGCCGGATCCCTCTCCGCCTCTGGAGCTAGCCGACGGAAATGATGCCACTGCAACCGAGATAAAGCATCCGCAATGTCATTGGAAACACCGGGAACATGATGAGCCCTAAATAGAATGTTCCACCTCAAGCACAGTAGGACCAACTGGCGTAACACTGTGATCACCGGGGGGGAATTGGCAGACAAACTATTAATAGCGCACACGACTGCCATGTTATCACAGTGAAAAACCACTGACCGATAGGACAAAAGGTGTCCCCAAATTTCCACCGCAACTAGAATGGGAAACAACTCCAGAAAACAAAGGTTACCTGTCAAACCACACTCCCTCCACCCTAGTGGCCAAGTACGAACACACCATTTCCCCTGAAAGTACGCTCTGAAACCGATAGAACCAGAAGCATCAGTACACAATTGTATCTCCACATTCGAAAGTCCCGCTGCAATCCATAATCATCTGCCGTTATATTCTACCAAAAAGGAAACCCAAACCCTCAAATCCGCCTTATGCTCCTTGCCAAGGCAAATAAAATGGTGGGGACTTCTAACACCAGCAGTTGCTTGCGCCAAGCGCCTACAAAAAAAAAACCGGCCCATAGGCATAATTCTATAGGCAAAATTGAGTTTCCCCATTAAAGATTGCAGGAGCCGCAGGGTGATTTTTGTTTTCACCAGAGCCTCCTGCACCGTTGCCCACAGATCAACAAGTTTTGCCTCCGGCAACCTACATTCCATTGCCTGGGAATCAATTTAATTTCCCAAAAAAAAGAGCGTCGTGGTTGGTCCCTCCGTTTTTTCAAACGCCAACGAAACCCCAAAGTCATCAAAAACATCAATCACAGCCTGTAAATATTGCACACGACGGCCGAGCCGCAGGGCCGACACAAAAGAAGTCATCCAAATAATGAATCACTGCTTTAGAGCCGGCTCGTTCATGGACCACCCACTCCAAAAATGTGCTGAAGGCTTCGAAATAGGCACAAGAAATAGAGCACCCCATAGGAAGGCACCTATCAATATAAAAAAGGCCATCAAACGAGCACCCCAGCAAGTGCATGGATTCTGGGTGCACTGGCAAAAGGCGAAACGCAGACTCCACATCCACCTTAGCCATCAGCGCCCCCTGCCCCGCCGTCCTAACCAAACGAACCACCTCATCAAATGACGCATAGGAAACCCGCGTCAAAGACTCATCAATATCATCATTCACCGAAGAGCCCTTCGGATAAGATAAATGATGTATAAGCCGAAATTTTCCCGCCTCCTTCTTGGGGACAACCCCCAGCGTGGAGACACGCAAATTGGAAATAGGAACATTAGAAAAGGGGCCTAACATTCTACCCAACAAAACTTCCTTCCACAACTTGTCTTGTACCACTTCTGGATGATCCCGCACCGAACGCAGATTATTAGCCATCAAGACCCCCACCCCCGGGGAGAACAGAATCCTAAATCCATCCCCAAAACCGTTCAATAACAGCTGCGCCTTCTCCCTGTTGGGGTACATCTTTAGCCAAGGCGTCATAGCGTCGAGGTTGACTGGACTCACCCCCTTTAGCAGGACGATCCCCTGGCTTCGTCGTGCCTCCTCGTGCCCGCTTAAAACACTTGAAGACGGGGTGGTTACCACCCCTACACCCGGCACATTCGTGTCTATAGACACAATTAGTTCCCGATTTACAGGTGCTCTCGTTGTAGAGCCAGCAGACCCCTTTTTTTTAAAACTCCCAAATGAACCCGCTCATCTAGACCCGCCGAGTTAGGACTGAAAGGGTTATGCAAACCCGCGACTTCAACACGCCCCCTCCTGACCAGCCCCCTTTGGTGTAGTCATAAGGCGCATCCAAAGGCTTATGTCCTTATGATCCCACCACAGGGATGACTGAACCGCCATACGCTGACGAAACTGCTCGTCATATTTAAGCCAAGCAGTTCCCCCATACGTTCTATAAGCCTCCCAAATAGAATCTGGTAGCCTAATAATACGCTGAGCAGCAACGCCATTGTGTGGTCAATGCAGGGAAATGCACACTATGTCTATTATATATTTTAGAAAGTTTGTTTGAAGCCCGATTGTGATACGCTAAACAGCAGAGCCATCGTGTGGTCAATGCTGAGAAATCTCACTAAATTGAATGTAATGCAGGCAGCCTAGTGATACGCTGAGCAGCAGCACCATCGTGTGGTCAATGCAGGGAAATGCACACTATATCTATTTATTATATATTTTAGAAAGTTTGTTTGAAGCCCAATAGTGATACGCTAAGCAGCAGCGCCATCGTGTGGTCAATGCTGAGAAATCTCACTAAATTGAATGTAATGCAGGCAGCCCTAGTGATACGCTTAGCAGCGGCACCATAGTGTGGTCAATGCAGGGAAATGCACACTATATCTATTATATATTTTAGAAAGTTTGTTTGAAGCCCGATTGCGATACGCTAAGCAGCAGCGCCATCGTGTGGTCAATGCTGAGAAATCTCACTAAATTGAATGTAATGCAGGCAGCCTAGTGATACGCTGAGCAGCAGCGCCATCGTGTGGTCAATGCAGGGAAATGCACACTATATCTATTTATTATATATTTTAGAAAGTTTGTTTGAAGCCTGATTGTGATACGTTAAGCAGCAGCGCCATCTTGTGGTCAATGCTGAGAAATCTCACTAAATTTAATGTAATGCAGGCAGCCCTAGTGATACGCTGAGCAGCAGCGCCATCGTGTGGTCAATGCAGGGAAATGCACACTATATCTATTTATTATATATTTTAGAAAGTTTGTTTGAAGCCCGATTGTGATACGTTAAGCAGCAGCGCCATCTTGTGGTCAATGCTGAGAAATCTCACTAAATTGAATGTAATGCAGGCAGCCCTAGTGATACGCTTAGCAGCAGCGCCATTGTGTGGTCAATGCAGGAAATGCACACTATATCTATTATATATTTTAGAAAGTTTGTTTGAAGCCCGATTGTGATACGCTAAGCAGCAGCGCCATCGTGTGGTCAATGCTGAGAAATCTCACTAAATTTAATGTAAGGCAGGCAGCCTAGTGATACGCTGAGCAGCAGCGCCATCGTGTGGTCAATGCTGGGAAATGCACATTATATCTATATATTACATATTTTAGAAAGTTTGTTTGACGACCGATTGTTACATAGTTACATAGTTACATAGTTTGTACGGTTGAAAAAAGACACATGTCCATCAAGTTCAACCAATGGATGGGAAAGGGGAATTGGAATGGGAAAGGGGAAGTAAAAAAATTCTATACATAGGAGCTAATATTTTTTTGTTCTAGGAAATTATCTAACCCTTTTTTAAAGCCATCTACTGTCCCTGCTGTGACCAGCTCCTGCGGTAGTCTATTCAATAGATTCACAGTTCTCACAGTAAAGAAGGCTTGTCGCCTCTGCAGGTTGAACCTTTCTTTTTCCAGACGGAGGGAGTGCCCCCTTGTTTTTTGAGGGGGTTTTACATGGAATAGGATTTCACCATATTTTTTGTATGTGCCATTCATATATTTATATAAGTTAATCATGTCCCCCCTTAGTCGTCTTTTCTCAAGGCTAAATAGGTTTATAGTTCTTTTTTTTTTTTTTTTATTCTTTATTTTCATGGCTAACAGCCAAATTTTTTACAGTAAAAAAAAATACAGATACGCATACATAAGGGAGGGTGAAATACATGTACAAGGTTAGGAATGCATTGAATTGAGTGACATAACCAAAATTTAACCACGTGTAGCAGCCTCGTTATTTCTAGAAAATACTGCTATATACTCCCCCCCTGTGCACACAAGAGATGATACAAGACAAAATGAGGGAGGAAAAGATGAAGAATGGGCAAGGGGTTGGAGGGGTAGCTGCTCCCCCCGGGACATCTCCGCTCCTCCAGACTGCGTCCAATATGGACTATTCACCAATGCCCGTCTGTCCCAGAATGTCTTTGTAGGAGTCGGAGTCCTGAAATATAATCCAAGGAGCCCAAGTGTGGCAGAATCTGGCATGATTATCATGAATGCTCGAGCTCAGGTCCTCCATGTGCATTATATCGTTGACCTTGGAGACCCAGAGGGACAGAGTGGGAGGAGAGGAATTCTTCCATCACAAGGGAATGCAGTGCTGCGCCGCCATCACTAGATAGTGAAGCAGGGAGAGTTTGTAGGTGTTTGCTGGGGTGTCATAGTGATGGAGGAGGAAGAAAGCCACATCCATAGTAAAGCTGGTATCAGTTACCTCGCAAATCACCTTTTTAACCCGATCCCAGAATTCTGAATGTGTGGAGGAGGGTACCATTGTCCAATCCACATCTCCAGCAGAGAGGTGATACGTTCGGAAAAATCAGATGCAGGCGAACCGGGGTCCCATACCAATGCGAGAGTAGTTTAAAACTAGCTTCTTGGTAGCTCGAGCTAATTGAGGTTTTATGGGCAAGAGAGAGAATACGAGAGCATTGGTTTGTGGTTAGGGTAATTCCCAGATCCGACTCCCATTCAGAAACGTAACCAGGCGCTGGGAGGTAAGGCGGGTTCAGGAGGAGGTGATAGATCGTGGACAATGAATGGCGAACCGGCTCAGAGCCAACGCACAAGTCTTCCAGTGGAGACCTAGGAGCTAGGAATAGCTCAGAGGGTGGTAAAGAGGAGTAGAAATGGCAGAGTTGAAATATGCGCCAGTAACCCAAAGGAAGGAGTTCAGGCATCTGTGTCAACTCCTCAAGGGAGAGCCACTCCGAATTCTTCAGAAAGTGCTCTGCCCTAAATACACCCAGCGCCGCCCAGGACTTGAACACCAAGTCACTCAGTCCCGAGGGAAAAGATGGGTTCCCCAGGATCGGAGACATGGGGGAGCAGAGAGGCAGGAGGTGTGAACGGACCGCTGCAAGGGCACAACATCTGAGCGTGGGACCGATCGTGGGGTGATGATGTAGGGATGTGAGAAGTCCGCGTTTCAGCCATGGAGATACTTCGAGAGGGACCGTCGAAAAGTTTTGTTCAATACCTACCCATGCCTTAAAAGGGGCGTGTCTACACCAATCCACTACGCGCACTAAGTGAGTTGCGTTGTAATACGCGCGAATGTCAGGAAGAGCCAGTCCTCCCGACACAGAAGCAAACGACTAAGGCGTGGATGCTTGCCATTAGAGACAAAAGATATTTGTATGGAGTTGATCGCTTTAAAGAATGATGGTGGCATTGCTATAGGAAGGGCCTGGAATAAGTAGAGTAGTCGAGGTAGGATATTCATTTTAAAAATAGTACATCGGCCCATCAACGTAAATGTGCCTCCCGACCACCTAGCACAGTCCGCCTTAATCTCAGTAAGAAACCTCGGAAAGTTAAAGTTAAATATTCCCTTTAAATCTGCCGGGATATACACTCCCAGGTACTTGAGCGCCACCGAGTTCCATTTAAAACTAAAGGATTGTTCTAGCGTAGATAGAATGGGGGCGGGGAGGGAGACATTCATGGCCTCTGATTTGGCAAAGTTTATTTTAAAATTGGAAAGGCTGGAGAAGCGACGAAACTCCTGCATCAGATTCGGGAGAGAAGTGATTGGGTTGGTCAGGAAAAACAAAAGGTCGTCTGCATATGCTGCCACCTTATTGACATGGGAGCCCTCCCCTAGGCCCTGAATGTCCTGATTGGTACGAACATGCCTTAGAAACGGTTCCAAGGTCAGGATAAAAATCAGGGGAGAGAGTGGGCAGCCCTGGTGTGTCCCATTATGGATGGCAAATTCTTCCGAGAGAATGCCATTCACTCGGACCCTCGCCGAGGGGCAAGAATACAAAGACATGATCCAACTCATCATCTGAGGGCCCAGGCCAAGTCGGAGAAGTGTTTCCTCCATGTATGTCCAATTGACTCTGTCAAAAGCTTTTTCAACGTCAGTTGACAAGAGCATCAGTGGAACCCGGGACAACTTAGCCTTATGTATAAGGTTGATCGCTTTCGTGGTGTTGTCTCGGGCCTCTCTGCCCACCATGAACCCCGCCTGGTCAAGATGAATGACCCCACTGAGCAACGGAGCCAAACACATTGCCAAAATCTTCGCGAAGAGTTTAATGTCTGTATTGAGAAGTGAAATCGGCCTGTAGCTAGCACACTGAGAAGGGTCTTTCTCTGGTTTGGGAATCACAGCAATGTGGGCCCTGAGTGTGTCTGGTGGAACGCGAGCTGAGGAGGAGAAGGAGTTCAAGGATGCTAGAAAATGTTGGCTAAGGGTAGCGGTGTATTTTTTATAGTAGGGGAGTGTGAACCCGTCAGGTCCCGGGGCCTTACCATTAGCGAAGCTCCTAAGTGCATCCGCTAGTTCTGGTGGAGAGATTGGAGCCTCCAATGTGCCTAGTACCTCCTCTGACAAAGAAGGCATACCTGAGTCTGCAATGTAGTTTTTGATACGTGTTTGGAAGTTGTTCGCCGTCGTGGCCGGATTGGTGGAATCTGTGTTATATAGGGAGGCATAAAAGTCGCGGAACTGTGAGGCTATGTCTAATGGCAAGTTAGCCCGAGTAGTGGGGGATGTTGCAATAAAGGGTACGTAGGTACGTGCTTGTTGAAGTCTCAGTGCTCTGGCCAGAGACCTGCTACATTTGTTCCCATATTCGTAGAAGTGGCGCTTGCATTTCGAGAGGGTAGCTTTGGCCTTAGACAATAATAGGATACGGAGCTCTTCTCGTTTCTGGAGTAACGCGACTTTACATGCTAATTCATGGGAATGCTTGTGAGTAGACTCTAAAACCCTAATTTCCGATAGAAGCCGAGCAGTGGTCTCCGTACTCTCCCTTTGAATCGAGCCCCGTGTTTAATAAAGGTGCCACGTACAACACACTTGTGCGCCTCCCACAGTACCCGTGGGTTTGTGTCTGCAGGGGTATTGGCCGTGAAGTATTCTTCAAGTGTACGCTGCACGTCTGAAGAAACCAAGGAGTCATTAAGAAGCAACGGATTGAACTTCCACTGGGATTGGTGTAATATCGGGGCCTGCAATGTTAAGGATAGAGTGACAAGGGCATGATCTGAGAAAGAGATTGAGTCAATATCGACGGCCTGTAAAATTGGGAGTGAGCAATGTTTGACAAATATTAGATCGAGTCTGGAGTAAGTGTCATGGACGGATGAGTAAAAAGAAAAATCTTTATCACCCGGATGTAATAGGCGCCATGTGTCCACAAAATTATGCTCGTGGAACGCTCGTTTAATACGGCGCAGTTGGGAATGCGGGATTGACGATGTCCCCTTTGAGACATCCATGGTGGGCTCCAATGCGACATTGAAGTCACCTCCCAGGACAATGGTGCCCTCCCCAAACTCCTCTAGCTCATCCAAAAAGCCAAGCAGAGCTGAACCTTGACCCACATTGGGTAGGTAGAAGGAAGCAAAGGTGTAGATCTGCGAATTAATGCAGCCCTTGAGTAGTAGCATTCGCCCCATCCCATCACTGCGAGAGACCAGAAATTCCCATGGAAGAGTACGAGACAGGAGGATACTCGTCCCCCTAGATTTCGGACCGGGTCGAGAAACCCTATGGACACGATCCAGTAAAAATGTCGCTTCCAACGGCCTATTAGTGACCGTACTAAAGATGGCAGTTATCCTGGCTGGAAGGTCATCTCTGGGACCCAGGTCTGGGAGGCCTTTCAGTCGGATATTGTTCCTACGACCCCTGTACTCTTGATCGTCCAATTGTAACGCCAGGGACTGTATATGTGTTCTGCTGGAAATGGCTGCCTGCTCCAGAGCTAGCACTCTGCTGTCAATATTGGAGACCGTTTGGTCCGTGTTGGCAATCCTAGTGTCCACCCTATCCACTTCTTGTTGTAAGGCAGCGATGTCTTGTTGGTGGGATTGTTCAATTCTAGTCACCAGGGAATCTAAGTCCTGTCTGGTAGGGAGAGCTTGGATCAGTTCCCTGAGCAGGTGCAAATCTGCATGTAATGCGGGCTGGAAGGGTACTGAATCTGGGCTTCTGGGCAGGGACACGGTGGCTGGCTGAAGTACAGGTCCAAATAGGACAGGGGACACGTGCGGTACCTCATTCTTGCTGGCCCCAGGCTGTAGTGCGGTCGTCTGTCCCTGTGCTTGAGCTCCTGCTGCTGCGTGCTGAAGGCCTGTAGTTCTGCACGTGGCAGGATGCAGTGCCGGGTGCGCCATGACACCTGGGAGTTCCTGAGAAGCGGGCGCCGCTGATAAGAAGCGCTCCATGCTAGCACTCCGTGTCTGCAAGCTAGGTAAGGAGCGGGAGGGTGTAGTGCCTTGTCCCCTACGTTTTGCTGGCATCTCCTACCGGTTTCAGACGGGCTCAGGCTGCTATTAAGCACTCTGCTGCACGTGCTCCCCCGAGATGTGTGCTTACTCCGCCATAGCTAAGCCCCGCCCCCCCAGGTTTAGTTCTTTTAATCTTTCCTCATAACTTAAATTCTCCATGCCCCTTATTAGCTTCGTTGCTCTTCTTTGTATTTTTTCCAACTCCAGGGCATCCTTTCTATGAACTGGAGCCCAGAACTGAACTGCATATTCTAGATGAGGCCTCACTAATGCTTTGTAAAGTGGTAATATTACATCCCTGTCCCGCGAGTCCATGCCTCTTTTGATACACGACAATATTTGGCTGGCCTTTGAAGCAGCTGATTGACACTGCATGCTGTTATTTAGTTTATGATTTACAATTACACCCAGATCCTTCTCATCAAGTGACTCCCCCAGTGTAGCTCCCCCTAGGACATATGATGCATACAGGTTGTTCGTACCCAGGTGCATAACTTTACATTTATCTACATTAAACTTCATCTGCCAAGTGGACGCCCAAACACTTAGTTTGTTTAAATCTGCCTGTAATTCATGAACATCTTCCATAGACTGAACTATATTACATAGCTTGGTGTCATCTGCAAAAATAGAAATAGTGCTATTAATCCCATCCTCTATATCATTAATAAATAAGTTGAATAATAGTGGTCCCAGAACTGAACCCTGGGGTACACCACTTATAACCGGGGATCATTCAGAGTAGGAATCATTGACCACAACTCTCTGGATACGGTCCTTGAGCCAATTACAAACTATACTTTCTAAACCTATAGTCCTTAATTTACCCATTAGACGTCTATGGGGACAATGTCAAATGCCTTTGCAAAGTCCAAAAACACTATATCCACAGCGGCCCCTCTGTCTAGGCTTCTGTTTACCTCTTCATAAAAACAAATCAGGTTGGTTTGACAGCTTCTGTCCTTTGTAAAACCGTGCTGGCTGTCACTTATAATACTATTTTTTGTCACATAATCCTGTATATAGTCCCTCAATAGCCCCTCAAACATTTTCCCCACAATTGATGTTAAGCTTGCTGGTCTATAATTACCCGGCGAAGACCTAGAGCCCATTTTGAAAATAGGGATCACATTTGCCCTGCACCAGTCCCTTGGCACTATACCAGTCATGAGAGACTCTCTAAATATTATGAAGAGGGGGACAGAAATAACTGAACTAAGCTCCTTAAGAACTCTAGGGTGCAACCCATCTGGTCCCGGGGCCTTGTGTACATTTATTTTATTTAATTTAGCTTGCACCATATCTACATTCATCCAATTCAGTATATCAACTGATATATTAACAGCACTGGCAGCGGCTACATCAGCTGCTCCTTCTTCTGTTGTATATACAGAGCGGAAGAACCCATTTAGTAACTCTGCCTTCTCTTGATCCCCTGTGACCAACTCCCCATTACCACTATCTAAGGGGATTGTGATACGCTAAGCAGCAGCGCCATTGTGTGGTCAATGCTGAGAAATCTCACTAAATTGAATGTAATGCAAGCAGCCTAGTGATACGCTGAGCAGCAGCGCCAACGTGTGGTCAATGCTGGGAAATGTGCACTATATATTATATATTTGAGAAAATTTGTTTGAAGCCCAATTGGGATATGCTAAGCAGCAGCGCCATCGTGTGGTCAATGTTGAGAAATCTCACTAAATTGAATGTAAGGCAGGCAGCCTAGTGATACGCTGGGCAGCAGTACCATCGTGTGGTCAATGCAGGAAATGCACACTATATCTATATATTATATATTTTAGAAAGTTTGTTTGAAGCCCGATTGTGATACGCTAAGCAGCAGCGCCATCGTGTGGTCAATGCTGAGAAATCTCACTAAATTTAATGTAAGGCAGGCAGCCTAGTGATACACTGAGCAGCAGCGCCATCGTGTGGTCAATGCTGGAAAATGCACAATATATCTATTATATAGTTTAGAAAGTTTGTTTGAAGCCCGATTGTGATACGCTAAGCAGCAGCACCATCGTGTGTTCAATGCTGAGAAATCTCACTAAATTGAATATAAGGCAGGCAGCCTAGTGATACGCTGAGCAGCAGCGCCATCGTGTGGTCAATGCAGGAGAAATGTACATGTATGCGATTCCGCTGCAAAAAAACGCAACTTATTAATAATTTTAATCTTATACTCACCTAGAATTCTGTTTCTTTTTCCGGGCCAGCCTCCTGGGACGACGTTTCATCCCATGTGACTGCTGCAGTCAATCGCAGGCTGCAGCGGTCACATGGGATGAAACATCAACCCAGAGCTGCAGGATGTAGGAGGGAAGCGTCGCCATGGTAAGTATCCATTCCTGGCCGAAAAACTGCGGCACAGGGCAGTGCTTTTACACAGCGTATCTGCCTTGCATGAACATACCCGTACAGTATATACATATAGTAGCTGCTGTCTTACAACGATACAGCTGCAAACCACGTCAACATGTTGCATTCCCACGAGTCAGCACAGTTTTCAAATGATTGTTAATGTCCAAGAAGTTTTTTGCAGACATTAACAATCATTTAAAAACTGCACCTTTTGATAAAACTGCATGTGCTGCATGTTTTACCGGACAATGGTTTTTACGATCTGATTGTTTGCATTAACCCCTTCCCTCTTTAGCCACTTTTGACCTTCCTGACCGAGCCTCATTTTTCAAATCTGACATGTGTCACTTTATGTGGTAATAACTCCGGAATGCTTTCACCTATCCAAGCGATTCTGAGATTGTTTTCTCGTGAAACATTGGACTTTAAGTTACTGCCAAAATTTGCTTCATATGTTCAGTATTTAATTGTGAAAAACACCAAAATTTAGCGAAAAAATGCAAAAATTAGCATTTTTCTCAATTTAAATGTATCTGCTTGTAAGACAGGCAGTTATAACACACAAAATTGTTGCTAACTAACATCCCCCATATGTCTACTTTAGATTGGCATTGTTTTTTGAACATCCTTTTATTTTTCTATGACATCACAAGGCTTAGAACTTTAGCAGCAATTTCTCACATTTTCAAGAAAATTTCAAAAGGCCATTTTTACAGGGGCCAGTTCAGCAGTGAAGTGGCTTTGAGGGCCTTATATATTAGAAACCCCCAAAAATTCACCCCATTTTAAAAACTTCACCCCTCAAAGTATTCAAAACAGCATTTAGAAAATGTCTTAACCCTTTACACATGTCACAGGAATTAAAGCAAAGTAGAGGTGAAATGTACAAATTTCATATTTTTTGGCAGAAATAAATTTTTAGTACAATTTTTTTTATAACACAGAAGGTTTTACCAGAGAAATGCAACTCAATATTTGTTGCCCCGTTTATGCAGTTTTAGGAAATATCCCACATGTGGCACTAGCATGCTAATAGACTGAAGCATCGGCCTCAGAAGCAAAGGAACACCTAGTGGATTTTGGGGCCTTATTTTTGTTAGAATAAATTTTAGGCACCATGTCAGGTTTGAAGGGCTCTTGCGGTGCCAAAACAGTCAAAATCCCCCAAAAGTGACCCCATCTGGGAAACTACACACCTCAAGGAAATTATCTAGGGGTACAGTGAACATTTTGACCGCACAGTTTTTTTACAGAAATTATTGGAAGTAGGACGTGAAAATTAAAATCTACATTTTTTCAAATAAAATGTAGGTTTAGCGATTTTTTTTCTCATTTCCACAAGGACTAAAGGAGAATAAGCACCATAAAATTTGTAAAGCAATTTCTCCCGAGTAAAACAATACCCCACATGTGGTAATAAACGGTTAGAGAAGGGCTGAGAAGGGAAAGAGCGCTATTTGGCTTTTGGAGCTCAAGTTTAGCAGGAATGGTTTGCGGAGGCCATGTCACATTTACAAAGCCCCTGAGGGGACAAAACAGTGGAAACCCCCCACAAGTGACCCCATTTTGGAAACTACACCCATTGAGGAAATTATCTAGGGGTATAGTGAGCGTTTTGACCCAACATAATTTTTGCATAAATTATTGGAAGTAGGCCCTGAAAATGACAATCTAAATTTTTTCAAAGAAAATGAAGGTTTAGCTAATTTTTTCTCATTTCCACAAGGACTGAAGGAGAAAAAGCACCGTAAAATTTGTAAACCAATCTCTCCCGAGTAAAACAGTACCCCACATGTGGTAATAAACGGCTGTTTGGACACACGGCAGGGCTTCAAAGGGATGGAGTGCCATTTGGCTTTTGGAGTTCCCATTTAGCAGGAATTGTTTGCGGAGGCCATGTCACATTTACAAAGTCCCTGAGGAGACAAAACAGTGGAAACCCCCACAAGTGACCCCATTTTGGAGACTACACCCATTGAGGAAATTATCTAGGGGTATAGTGAGCGATTTGACCCCACAGTTTTTTTGCAGAAATTATTGGAAGTAGGCCCTGAAAAGAAAAATCAACATTTTTTCAAAGAAAATGTAGGTTTAGCTTATTTTTACTCATTTCCACAAGGACTGAAGGAGAAAAAGCACCACAAAATTTGTAAAGCAATTTCTCCCGAGTAAAAAAATGCCCCACATGTGGTAATTAACGGCTGTTTGGAGACACGGCTTGGCTTAGAAGGGAAAGAGCGCTATTTGGCTTTTGGAGATCACATTGAGCAGGAATAGTTTGCGGCGGCCATGTCACATTTGCAAAGCCCCTGAGGGGAAAAAACAATGAAAACGCCCAAAAAGTGACACCATTTAGGAAACTACACCTCTTGAGGAATTTATCTAGGGGCGTAGTGAGAATTTTGACCCCACAGATGTTTCATAGAATTTATTAGAATTGGGCAGTGAAAATAAAAACAATCCTTTTTCTTCAATAAGACGTAGCTTTAGCGCAAATTTTTTCATTTTCACAACAAATAAAGGAAAAAAAAGAACTCAACATTTGTAAAGCAATTTCTCCCGAGTACGGCAATACCCCATATGTGGTCATAAACTGCTGTTTGGGCACACGGCAGGGCTCAGAAGGGAAGGACCATTGCTGGATTGGTTTCTGGGCGCCTGTGGGCCCAAAACAGTGGAAACCCCCCAGAAGCGACCCAATTTTGGAAACTACACCCCTCAATGCATTTACCTAGGGGTGTAGTGAGCATGTTAACCCTGCAGGTGTTTTGTAGAAATTAGTGTGAACTCGATGTTGCAGAGTGAAAATGGGATTTTTTCCACAGATATGTGGACAATATATGGTGCCCGGCTTGTGCCACCATAACAAGACAGCTCTCTAATTATTATGCTGGGTTTCCTGGTTTTAGAAACACCCTACATGTGGCCCTAATCTCTTGCCTGGACAGTCGACCAGGCTCAGGAGTGAAAGCGTACCATGTAAAATTGAGGCCTAATTTGGCGATTTACAAAGTATTGGTTCACAACTGCAGAGGCTCAGATGTGAAATAATAAAAATAAACCTCTGGGAAGTGACCCCATTATGGAAACTGCACCCCTCAATGCATTTATTAAGGGGTGTAGTGAGCATTTTCACCCCACAGGTCTTTTCCATAAATGAATGCGCTGTGGATGGTGCAAATTAAAAATTTATATTTTTCCCTAGATATGCCATTCAGTGGCAAATATGTAGTGCCCAGCTTATGCCACTGGAGACACACACCCCAAAAAATGCTAAAAGGGTTCTCCCGGGTATGACGGTGCCATATATGTGGAAGGAAACTGCTGTTTGGGGACGCTGTAGGGTTCAGATGGGAGGAAACGCCATTTGGCTTTTGGAGCGTGGATTTTGCTTGGTAGTAGTTTTGTTTGGAGTCTTACTGGTGTTTCCGTTTATAATGTAGGGCATATGTAAGCCGGGCGGAGTATATAAGGGGCATAGTCAGGTGGTATAATAATGGGGTAAAAAAAAACAATAAAATGATCCATAGATGTGTGTTACGCTGTGACACAATCATTTCTGCACAGGCTGGTGTCGCACTGATATATGGCGTCCTTTATTATCCCCCTTTTGATCCACACTCCGCGCCTTTGTAGTTTGGGGAATTTTGCTAGGAAGTGTTGTCCTGGTATAATACGGGCACTGTCGCTTCCAGCGGATATGTTTGGGCCCTCCCTTTCCTGGTTCCCTAATTTTAGGTCCTTGATAAATCGCCTCTTCAAACAGAAGAAATGTTCCCCTCGGGCACAACTGCATATTTTTTTATTTCCTGACTTATTGGAGCCATAACTAATTTTATTTTTCATAGACGTAGCGGTATGAGGACTGGTTTGTTGTGGGACGAGCTGTAGTTATTATTGGTACCATTTTGGGGTACATGCAACTCTTTGATCACCTTTTATCCTATTTTTTGGAAGGCCAGGTAAACAAAAAAATGCAATTCTGGCACAGCTTTTGTCTTTTTTTTTATACAGCGTTCACCATGCGTTATAAATTACATGTTAACTTTATTCTGCGGGTCAGTACGATTCCGGCGATACCTATTTTATAGGACTTTTTTATGTTTTACAACTTTTTGCACAATAAAATTACTTTTGTAAAAATAATGTATTTTTTCTGTCGCCAAGTTGTGAGAACCATAACTTTTTAATTTTTTTGTCGACGGAGGTGTATGAGGGCTTGTTTTTTGCGGGACGAGCTATAGTTTTTATAGGTACCATTTTTGGATACGTGCGACTTTTTGATCACTTTTTATTCTAACATTTGTAGGGCAAAGTGACAAAAAAACAGAAACTCTGGTAACGTTTTTTACGGGTTTTTTTTACGCTGTTCACCGCGTGCAATAAATAATATAATATTTTGATACCTCTGGTCGTTACGGTCGCGGCGATATCAAATACATATGGTTTATTATTATTTTTCAATAATAAAGGACTTGATAAGAGTAAAAGGGGGATTGGGTTTTATTTGATTACTTGAAACTTTTATTGTTTTCAAACTTTTATTATTTGCACTTTTTTTTACACTTTTTCTCAAGTCCCACTAGGGGACTTGAAGGTCCAACGGTCAGATTATTTTTTTTCTAATACATTGCACTACCTATGTAGTGCAATGTATTAGATCTGTCAGCCATTCACTGACTGCAAGCCGATTAGGCTTCGCCTCCCGGCGGGGCCTAAATCGGCTTCCGTAATGGCAGAGCAGGAGACCATTGTGTCTCCTGTTGCCATAACAGCAGTCGCCAGTCCTGATTGCCTGTCAGGGCTGGCGATCTGCTAGTAACCGCTACGATGAAGCAATCGCTTTCGATTGCTGCATCGAAGGGGTTAATGGCAGGGATCGGAGCTAGCTCCGGTTCCTGTCGTTACAGGTGGATGTCAGCTGTACAGTACAGCTGAGATCCGGTGATGATGGCACCGGCTCATCTTCTGAGCTGGTCCCAAACATTCGGCGTATATGTACGGCAAGATGCGGGAAGTCAATGCTTTCCATGACGTACATTTACGGCAAATGTCGGGAAGGGGTTAAAGGTTATGAACACCTTTTGAAACTTTTTTTTTTTTTAAATGTCAGTCAGTGTGTTTTGTGCAACTTTATAATTAGTTTTTATTAAAAAATCTTTTTACTTTTTGAGATACAGCTGCTCTGTTACCTGTATACAGAGAAGCTGTATCCTACGCTGAATACTGAACTTGTCAGGTCTGTGGGACTGATGGGTTCAGTGTCAGCGGGTCCTGTGTGTCCTGTGTGTCTGACATGCTGGATCCACCTGTAATACATCACATCTAAGTTAGATGTGATAGATTATAGGTGGATACAGTCGACTACTCTATTGACACCGCCAATAAAACGAAAACCTTGTGAAACGGAGACAAACAGAAACCATTAGCAACGGAAGCGTTACCATTGAAATGGTAACAGAATGCTATGGTTTCCGTTTGGTTTCCGTTCGTAGGTTCCCCTGACGGAAAGGTCTGACGGAACCCATGAACGGAACCACGATGCAGGTGAGAACGAAGCCTAATTATTACTGTATGATCTTTACAGATGGTGGAGGGTACTATTTTTTGGGGTATAAGCAACTCCCAGAATATGATTACCATAATTCTGGTCATACTGGAAGCTGCTAACCTGACTTTGCAAATGATCTCTGTACTGAAATGTATTTGTACTGAGCTTTGTTCTGGTCCTGTATTCATGTACTGAGCTTGGTTCTGGTGCTGTATATATCTAATGAGATTTGTTCTGGAACTGTACATATGTAATGAGCTTGGTTCTGGTGTTGTGTATAGAACTATATTGCTTGTAAAATGTACAAATGTTTTTATGCTCGGGTTACATAAAAAAAATTTGGAAAATAAATGACACGTCATTGATTGGTAGAGAAAACAAACATGGCGAGGGTGGAAGGAGATGTTGGGAAAGAGGTTGGGGGGGGGGCGCCAAACTGAATCTTTGCCCCGGGTACTGGAGAACCTAGCTACGACCTCTGCTATGTGTGTTGTATGTATGTGTCTGTGTGTGTGTGTGTGTGTGTGTGTGTGTGTGTGTGTATATGTTCCAGTATGTGTGTGTATATGTGTACATATGTCTCTATGTTAGTGTATATATATTTATGCCTCTGTGTGTGTTTATATATGTGTGGGTATACTCAGGGCCGTCGTCAGCACCCGGCGAACCCGGGCAAGTTCCAGGGCCCATTACCCTTGGGGGGGCCCACTCGGCCGCCGGGTGCTGTCGCTGCTGTCATCACGGCATCACTGTCCATATATGGACAGTCCGTGAAATTCATGGACAGTCCGTGAAATGAGAGGACTTTTGGAAACTGTCCGGAATAAAAAGAATGCGTCCGTGATTTCTATATTTTTTTGTTGTGCAAGGAGCTGCACATATGCCAATTGTGGCTGCGTGATGACCTCTCATGTAGAACATTGTTAGCAGCCTTCCCAGCCTCCGCGCACCACGTCTGGTCTGTAGGACTAGCAGGGGCCTCCTACCTGCCAGAGAGGACAACGGAGAGGAGGAAATCCGACAGCGGAGAGAGTGCGGCTTGGCTGGGACCTGACAGGTGACACAGGAGAATCTATGCAGAGCAGGACGCTGGGCTGCCGTTACTTCAGCTTGTACTGCTGATATGTGAAGCCCCTGTCCGGTGGCTTGCTCTGTATCTAATTCACTGCCCAGCAGCTGTACAGGTCAGCAGCACCCGGCTCCTTCACTGTGTCTGCACCACTGACCTGCATAGCTGCTGCTGCTGCTAAAATGTCTACTAAACCCTGTACAGCCCAGTACTCCCTTGATAGCCCCTTCAGTTCCTAATCTCCCTCTGTACACCCCTCCCCCCAGCACTGGAGCACCACCCCGTGCTGAAGAAGTCAGAGGAGACAGAAGTTGCCGAAGAAGCAGTCTACAGGAAGGAGATAAGTGTCAATGTGTCTAAAGACAAAGAGGTGACTGGAGTGTGACTCAATGTATGTATGTATGTATGTATGTATGTAGTGTGTGTGTAATGGCTCTATATGTGTGTGTATATGTAGTTTGTGTGTGTATGTAATATTTGTGCGAGTGCGTGTGTATATTTGTGTGCATTTTGTATATATATGTAGTGTGTGTGTAGTGTATGTGTGCAGTATGTATGTGTGCAATGTGTGTATATGTAGTATGTGGGCAGTATGCATGTATGTATGTATGTATGCAGTATGTATGTGTGCAGTATGTATGTGTGCAGTGTGTATGTGTGCAGTGTGTATATGTGCATTGTGTGTATATGCAGTGTGTGGGCAGTATGTTTGTATGTGTGCAGTATGTATGTATGTATGTATGTATTTATTCAGTATGTATGTGTGCAGCATGTATGTATGTATGTATTTATTTATTCAGTGTGTATGTGTGCAGTATGGATGTGTGCAGTATCTATGTGTGTATGTGTGCAGTATGTATGTGTGTATGTATGTATATGTGCAGTATGTATATGTGTGCAGTATGTATATGTGCATTGTGTGTATCTGTAGTGCATGGGCAGTATTTATGTATGTGTGCAGTATATATATGTGCAGTGTGAGTATATGTAGTGTGTGGGCAGTATGTGTGTGTGCAGTATGTATGTGTGCAGTATGTATGTATGTATGTATGTGTGCAGTATGTATGTATATATGTATGCAGTATGTATGTGTGCAGTATGTATGTGAGCAGTATGTATGTGTGCAGTGTGTATGTTTGCAGTGTGTATATGTGCATTGTGTGTATATGCAGTGTGTGGGCAGTATGTTTGTATGTGTGCAGTATATATGTATGCATTTAGTATGTATGTGTGCAGCATGTATGTATGTATGTATTCAGTGTGTCTGTGTGCAGTATGGATGTGTGCAGTATCTATGTGTGCAGTATGTATGTGTGTATGTATGTATGTATGTGCAGTATGTATGTGTAATATGGATATATGTATGTGTCCAGTATGTGTATGTGCAGTGTGTGCAGTATGTATGTGTGCAGTATGTGTATATGTAGCGTGTGGGCAGTATATATGTATGCATGTATGTCTGCAGTATGTATGTGTGTGCAGTATGTATGTATGTATGTATGTGTGCAGTATGTATATGTGCAGTATGTATATAGGTATGTATGTGTGCAGTATGTATGTGTGTGTGTGTGCAGTATGTATGTGTGTGCAGTATGTATATGTGCAATATGTATGTATGTATGTATGTATGCATGCAGTATGTGTAGTGTGTGCAGTATGTATGTGTGCAGTATGTATGTGTTCAGTGTGTATATATGTAGCGTGTGGGTAGTATATATGTATGCAGTGTGGGCAGTATGTATGTGTGCAGTATGTATGTGTGCAGTATGTATGTGTGCAGTATGTATGTGTGTGTGCAGTATGTATGTGTGTGCAGTATGTATATGTGCAATATGTATGTATGTATGTATGGATGTATGTGTGCAGAATGTATGTGTGCAGTATGTATGTATGTATGTATGTATGTATGTGTGGAGTATGTATGTGTGTGTTTGCAGTATGTATGTGTGTGCAGTATGTATGTATGTATGTATGTATGTGTGCAGTATGTATGTGTGTGCAGTATGTACAGTGAAGGAAATAAGTATTTGATCCCTAGCTGATTTTGTAAGTTTGCCCACTGTCACAGACATGAATAGTCTAGAATTTTTAGGCTAGGTTAATTTTACCAGTGAGAGATAGATTATATTTAAAAAAACAAAACAGAAAATCACATTGTCAAAATTATATATATTTATTTGCATTGTGCACAGAGAAATAAGTATTTGATCCCTTTGGCAAACAAGACTTAATACTTGGTGGCAAAACCCTTGTTGGCAAGCACAGCAGTCAGACATTTTTAGTAGTTGATGATGATGGCCCACTCCTCTTTGCAGATCATCTGTAAATCATTAAGATTTTGAGGCTGTCGCTTGGCAACTCCGATCTTCAGCTCCCTCCATAAGTTTTCGATGGGATTAAGGTCTGGAGACTGGCTAGGCTACTCCTTGACCTTAATGTGCTTCTTTTTGAGCCACTCCTTTGTTGCCTTGGCTGTATGTTTTGGGTCATTGTCGTGCTGGAAGACCCAGCCACGGGCCATTTTTAATGTCCTGGTGGAGGGAAGGAGGTTGTCACTCAGGATTTGACGGTACATGGCTCCATCCATTCTCCCATTGATGCGGTGAAGTAGTCCTGTGCCCTTAGCAGAGAAACACCCCCAAAACATAATGTTTCCACCTCCATGCTTGACAGTGGGGACGGTGTTCTTTGGGTCATAGGCAGCATTTCTCTTCCTCTAAACACGGCGAGTTGAGTTAATGCAAAAGAGCTCAATTTTAGTCTCAACTGACCACAGCACCTTCTCCCAATCACTCTCAGAATCATCCAGATGTTCATTTGCAAACTTCAGACGGGCCTGTACATGTGCCTTCTTGAGCAGGGGGACCTTGCGGGCACTGCAGGATTTTAATCCATTACGGCGTAATGTGTTACCAATGGTTTTCTTGGTGACTGTGGTCCTAGCTGCCTTGAGATCATTAACAAGTTCCACCCGTGTAGTTTTCGGCTGAGCTCTCACCTTCCTCAGGATCAAGGATGCCCCACGAGGTGATATTTTGCATGGAGCCCCAGATCGATGTCGATTGACAGTCATTTTGTATGTCTTCCATTTTCTTACTATTGCACCAACAGTTGTCTCCTTCTCACCCAGCGTCTTACTTATGGTTTTGTAGCCCATTCCAGCCTTGTGCAGGTCTATGATCTTGTCCCTGACATCCTTAGAAAGCTCTTTGGCCTTGCCCATGTTGTAGAGGTTAGAGTCAGACTGATTAATTGAGTCTGTGGACAGGAGTCTTTTATACAGGTGACCATGTAAGACAGCTGTCTTTAATGCAGGCACCAAGTTGATTTGGAGCGTGTAACTGGTCTGGAGGAGGCTGAACTCTTAATGGTTGGCAGGGGATCAAATACTTATTTCTCTGTGCACAATGCAAATAAATATATATAATTTTGACTATGTGATTTTCTGTTTTCTTTTTTATATAATCTATCTCTCACTGGTAAAATTAACCTAGCCTAAAAATTCTAGACTGTTCATGTTTTTGACAGTGGGCAAACTTACAAAATCAGCAAGGGATCAAATACTTATTTCCTTCACTGTATATGTGCATTGTGTGTATCTGTAGTGTGTGGGCAGTATTTATGTATGTGTGTAGTATATATATGTGCAGTGTGTGTGCAGTATGTATGTGTGCAGTATGTATGTGTGCAGTGTGTGTATATGTAGCGTGTGGGCAGTATATATGTATGCAGTGTGGGCAGTATGTATGTATGTATGTATGTATGTATGTATGTGCGCAGTGTGTGAATATGTAACATGTGTGCATTATGTATAGGTATGTATGCAGTGTGTAGATGGTGTGTGCAGTATGTTTGTATGTATGTATGTATTAGAAACAGGGAGAGAACCTCCAGCTCACCGGTCTGCGTCTCCAGCAGCGTCACTCGGATCCCCGCGACGGCCCGCGGTAAGGAACAGCAATGTAGGAGAAAAAATGATCCAGCGCTGATAGTAATTTAAAAGGGAAATGAGAGTCCCATGTTTATTGAAGAAAGATCTTAAAATCGGAGGGGAGACGCAGTCCCAAGGTGCAAGTAGTCAGGGTAGATACCCAAGCCTACGCGTTTCGAATGCGATCTGCGTTCTTAATCATGGCAAGTATGTAAGTATGTGTGCATTGTGTAGATGTAGTGTGTGCAGTATGTACACTACCATTCAAAAGTTTGGGGTCACCCAGACAATTTTGTGTTTTCCATGAAAACTCACACTTATATTTATCAAATGAGTTGCAAAATGACTAGAAAATATAGTCAAGACATTGACAAGGTTAGAAATAATGATTTTTATTTGAAGTAATAATTTTCTCCTTCAAACTTTGCTTTGTGGGAAAGGACACAGAGACATAAGAGACTTTCTACGCCAGTTTTCACACTTTTTAAGAAATGGGACGTGGTAAAGGCAAAGGGGCTGTGAGCCAACAAATTTATTATGATTAACCCCAGAAAACTGGCGTCAATTATAGTGGAAGTCTACGCCAGCTCCTCGCTAACATAGATTTCACTCCATGGGGCATAGCAAGGTAGAGGCCCGTGCTGGACCTCATACTTTGCCCCCCCCCCTTCATCTGACCAAACCCTGGCCTCCCATTGGACAGTTAAATTAAAAATATATATATACACTACCATTCAAAAGTTTAGGGTCACTTAGAAATTTCCTTATTTGCACAGTTTTTTTTCAATGAAGATAACATTAAATTAATCAGAAATACACTCTATACATTGTTAATGTGGTAAATGACTATTCTAGCAGCAAACATCTGGTTTTTAATGCAATATCTACATAGGTGTATAGAGGCCCATTCCCAGCAACCATCACTCCAGTGTTCTAATGGTACATTGTGTTTGCTAACTGTGTTAGAAGGCTAATGGATGATTAGAAAACACTTGAAAACCCTTGTGCAATTATGTTAGCACCGCTGTAAACAGTTTTGCTGTTTAGAGGAGCTATAAAACTGACCTTCCTTTGAGCTAGTTGAGAATCTGGAGCATTACATTTGTGGGTTCGATTAAACTCTCCAAATGGCTAGAAAAAGAGAAACTCGACAGTCTATTCTTGTTCTTAGAAATTAAGGCTATTCCATGCGAGAAATTGCCAAGAAACTGAAGATTTCCTACAACGGTGTGTATTACTCCCTTCAGAGGACAGCACAAACAGGCTCTAACCAGAGTAGAAAGACAAGTGGGAGGCCCCGCTGCACAACTGAGCAACAAGCCAAGTCCATTAGAGTCTCTACTTTGAGAAATAGATGCCTCACAGGTCCTCAACTGGCAGCTTCATTAAATAGTACCCGCAAAACGCCAGTGTCGACGTCTACAGTGAAGAGGCGACTCCGGAATGCTGGTGTTAGGGATCTGCCAGGTACTACGTCTAGGTATACTCCTGGGATTAATCAATCCACACCTGAGGCCAGACCTGTTCGACTGACACCATCTCCCACCAACCAGGGTGGCAGGCTCAGGAGTGGGAGAGCCTATCGCGGCCTGGTCAGTCGGAGTTAGCTCCGCCCCCTGTCCTTTATTACCTGCTGTGTTCTCCTCCTCAGTGCTTGTAATTCTTTTGGATTCCTGGCCCCACTGCTGCTTGCTCCAGCCTGCTTCTGCCGTGCTTCTGCCTTGCTGCTGTTCTGCTTAACCCGCTTTGCTTTTCCTCCGGCTTGCTTCCTCCTCCGTGCTCACTGGGGTATACTCCACTTCATCCTGGTCCTGACAACTCATTCACCGCTCCGTTTCCTCGCGGCGTTCCGTGGGCTACTGCCCCTTCCCTTGCGTGTTCCCTGTTTGTTCTCCCGTGCACTTAGACAGCGTAGGGACCGCCGCCCAGTTGTACCCCGTCGCCTAGGGCGGGTCGTTGCAAGTAGGCTGGGACAGGGCGGTGGGTAGATTAGGGCTCACTTTCCCTTCACCTCCTTCCTGCCATTACAGCTGGTCTTCAGGGCAGAGTGGCAAAGAAAAAGCCATATCTGAGACTGGCTAATAAAAGGAAAAGATTAATATGGGCAAAAGCACACAGACATTGGACAGAGGAAGATTGGAAAAAAGTGTTATGGACAGACGAATCGAAGTTTGAGGTGTTTGGATCACACAGAAGAACATTTGTGAGACGCAGAACAACTAAAAAGATGCTGGAAGAGTGCCTGACGCCATCTGTCAAGCATGGTGGAGGTTATGTGATGGTCTGGGGTTGCTTTGGTGCTGGTAAAGTGGGAGATTTGTACAAGGTAAAAGGGATTTTGAATAAGGAAGGCTATCACTCCATTTTGCAACGCCATGCCATACCCTGTGGACAGCGCTTGATTGGAGCCAATTTCATCCTACAACAGGACAATGACCCAAAGCACACCTCCAAATTATGCAAGAACTATTTAGGGAAGAAGCAGGCAGCTGGTATTCTATCTGTAATGGAGTGGCCAGCGCAGTCATCAGATCTCAACCCCATAGAGCTGTTGTGGGAGCAGCTTGACAGTATGGTACGCAAGAAGTGCCCATCAAGCCAATCCAACTTGTGGGAGGGACTTCTGGAAGCATGGGGTGAAATTTCTCCCGATTACCTCAGCAAATTAAGAGCTAGAATGCCAAAGGTCTGCAATGCTGTAATTGCTGCAAATGGAGCATTCTTTGACGAAAGCAAAGTTTGAAGGAGAAAATTATTATTTCAAATAAAAAACATTATTTCTAACCTTGTCAATGTCTTGACTATATTTTCTAGTCATTTTGCAACTCATTTGATAAATATAAGTGTGAGTTTTCATGGAAAACACAAAATTGTCTGGGTGACCCCAAACTTTTGAACGGTAGTGTAAGTGAATACAGTGCAGTGAAATTCAGTGACTCACAGGTGACATCTTCTCAGAATGGAGTCGTTCATGTTCTCTTTTCTTCTTCATCCGACCCAGAACACCATGTTGACTTCCAGTCTTCTTCATCTCCAATGCCCAAGCGCGAACCACAAGATATGTCATGAAAGTGTTGATGTAACCTGTATACCACGTTCACGTGACCCAATGTGCCACGTCACAGCTTATTCAAATCATGGAAGCGTTCAGTCTACATGACTACCGCCCGTCACGGTGTGCATACCTTAGATCAAAATTTTGACATATAACTAACTCTAAACCTCATAAGCTAATTTTCTTTAGCTATTATACTAGGATGTACAATTCTATATTAAAATATTATCATATTAGTCATGTGGCCTAGTATACCCACATCCAGCGATGGGTGGGATGGGTGAAACATAAAATAGTTTTCCATGAGTTTTGGACTGTGATGTGCTGCTGATCTCCCCTTTTGGGGGTAATATACAGGGAATATGGGGGTTATATAAGGGACTCCCATCATCCCTGTATATACCAGCCATCATCCCCATATATAACCACCATTATCCGTGTATGAACCAGCCTACCATTATCTCAGTATAAAATCTCCATCACCCCTGTATATACCATTAGGGCGGGCACTGTCAGCTTGCTGTGGCGTGCGGGCATTGTGGCTAAAGAAGAAGTAAATGGGGTGGGCATTGAGGACACCGTGGACCAATAGGATGCCTGAAATGCCGGTATATGGGAGAAGTCCAGCAGAATCTGAAAATATGCCTCCTGATTGCTTAGGCTGGGTTCACACGACTTATTTTCAGACGTAAACGAGGCGTATTATGCCTCGTTTTACATCTGAAAATAAGGCTACAATACGTCGGCAAACATCTGCCCATTCATTTGAATGGGTTTGCCGACGTACTGTGCAGACAACCTGTCATTTACGCGTCGTCGTTTGACAGCTGTCAAACGACGACGCGTAAAAATACAGCCTCGTCAAAAGAAGTGCAGGGCACTTCTTTCACACGTAATTTGAGCCGTTTCTTCATTGAACTCAATTAAGCACAGCTCAAAATTTACGGCTGTCAGAGAAGCCCCGCAAAATGCGAGGAGGAGCATTTACGTCTGAAACAAGGCAGCTGTTTTCTCCTGAAAACAGTCTGTCTTTTCAGACGTAAAAGCCTGCTATTGTGTGCACATACCCTTAAAGGCTATGTACACCTTTGCACAGTTTTTTTTTAAATTTCCTTGTATGTATTTTGTAAAATAAATCACATTTCTAATTGGTCTACCATTTGTCTTCTGTACCTGCAGTGTATTTCAGTTCATGGCCAGCTGCTGTATTCAGTTATCTCTCTAAGGCCCTGTTCACACCTGCGTTGGTGTGTTTCGTTGTTCTGCTCCATCAGTGGTGCAGAACAAAGGAATAACGTAAGCAACTGTTCCGTCGCACAACGGACACCGCCACCTGCCGACAGAACCCATTCACTTTAGTGTGTTCCATTGGCTTTCCGTCAGGCGGGGGACCGTGATTTTACCAGAGACAATAGTGCAGATGTGAACGAGGCCTTATCCGTCAGTCATCACCCTAATGGCAAACTGAGCAGCTCCTCCTTTGCAGGCTCATGAACAAGCATTTACTGTGGAATCTGCGCATGTGCATGGTCCTAATTACTGCATACCTCCTAACCGTCCCGGATATAGGGGGGTAGTCCAGGATTCTGGGCGCTGTTACACTGTCCCAAGCGGCCGGTGGTATGTCTTGGTGTCAACTGTATCTGCGTCCTCAGGATGCAGATACAGTTTAATCCAATGCTAATGAAAGGGATCGTCAGCTCCCTGCTTCTGTATTAGTACCACTCGCCGAGGAATTCCCGGGCACAGCGCTACTTTAAGTGCGGAGCCCCTTGTCTCACTATCCATATATGAACATTGACGTCGGGGACTACTCCTGGAACGGAATCCACTGCCTTTCCATTGCCGATGGTCTGGCCGGGGATTCCGCTCCTAGGCGGAACCCCTGATGTCACTTTCCATATATGTACAATTACATCAAGGGCTCCTCCTGGAGAGCAATCCTTGGCCACAGCGTGGCCGACGCTCTGGACAGAGATTCTGCTCCTATAGGGAATGCCTTACGTCACTGTCCATATATGGACAGTGACGGCAGGGGCTCCTCCTGGAGTGGAATCCCTGGGGGAGTGGCACCATCTACATGGGCACTGTGTGTGACACTATCTATATGGGCACTGGCGCTTTATATGTGTGCACTGGTACTAGGGGTAGCTAAGGGGGCATTAAACTGTATGGGGGCAGCTATTTGTCATTATACTGTGTAGGGGGTCCTATGGGAACATAATAATGAGTGGCCTGAACCGGGTATGTGTGGGCGGAGATTACTTAGATTAGATACTTGAAAGTTGGTAGGTATGTTTACTGGTGTGTGCTGGGGCAGAGCGAGTGTGCCTACTCCAAATTTGCAGCATAAGGCAATGAGGTTGCTTTACCACATGCCAATGCTGCAATTTTGGGAATTGCTCCCTCTAGTGACCAGCACATGGAAATGTTATAAATTAGAATCTGATTTATAATATTTCCTGACTTGTGAAAAAATTAAAAAATTAAAACAATGTTTAATCACTTATATACTAACTGTTTAACTGAAAAAAATAAATAATTCCTAGCGACACATTCCCTTTAATACTGGCGTTTCATACACCAGTCCTATTAAACAGTTTGCTGGAGTAAGATGCAACACATTTATTAACAGGCGAACGACTCTTAATAAATGTGTCACATCTTTTAGCTGCAACGCGGCCTGTCATCAGTACTTTCTACGTGCTGTGGCCTGCTGTACATTTAAAGTACATTTTAAAAATATATTTTATTGTCTGATTGGGGGGGAGGTATGGGTCTGGCACGGACCTTTGCCTTGTTACGCCCCCCAGAGATAAATCAGGGCCACACTATACATATAGATTTCTGCTATAATTTACATCAGTTACTGGCGTAAATTATAGTAAAATTGTTGGCCATTTCTGCTAAGCCCCGCTCATTTTTTGCCCCCAAAAATTATGACATTTGCGTATTTTGTGAATTTTCTACGCTAATAAACTGTTGTAGAAAGGTTAATATATTCCCCCCAAAGGCTACAGACCGTAATACAATATCTTAACCCCTTCCCTCTATAGCCACTTTTGACCTTCCTGACAGAGCCTCATTTTTCAAATCTGACATGTGTCACTTTATGTGGTAATAACGTCGGATTGCTTTTAGCTATCCAAGCGATTCTGAGATTGTTTTCTCATGACACATTGGACTTGTTGTTACTGGCAAAATTTGCTCGATATGTTCAGTATTTAATTGTGAAAAACACCAAAATTTAGCGAAAAATTGCAAACATTTGCATTTTTCTCAACTTAAATGTATCTGCTTGTAAGACAGGCAGTTATAACACACACAATTGTTGCTAACTAACATCCCCCATATGTCTACTTTAGTTTGGCATCGTCTTTTGAACATCCTCTTATTTTTCTAGGACGTTACAAGGCTTTGAACTTTAGCAGCAATTTCTCACATTTTCAAGAAAATTTCAAAAGGCTATTTTTACAGGGGCCCGTTCACTTGTGAAGTGGCTTTGAGGGCCTTATATATTAGAAACCCCAAAAAAGTCACCCCATTTTGAAAACTTCACCCCTCAAAGTATTCAAAACAGCATTTAGAACATTTCTTAACCCTTTAAACTTTTCACAGGAATTAAAGCAATGTAGGGGTGAAATTTACAAATAAATTTTTAATCCATTTTTATTTATAACACAGAAAGTTTTTCCATAGAAATGCAACTCAATATTTATTGCCCAGATTCTGCAGTTTTAGGAAATATCCCATATGTGGCCGTAGCGTGCTACTGGACTGAAGCACCGGCCTCAGAAGCAAAGGAGCACCTAGTGGATTTTGGGCCCTTATTTTTATTCAAATATATTTTAGGCACCATGTCAGGTTTCAAGGGCTCTTGCGGTGCCAAAACAGTGGAAATCCACCAAAAGTGATCCCATTTGAGAAACTACACACCTCAAGGAAATTATCTAGGTGTATACTGACCCCGCAGGTTTTTTGCAGAAATTATTGGAAGTAGGCCCTGAAAATAAAAATCTAAATTTTTTCAAAGAAAATGTAGGTAAAGCTAATTTTTTCTCATTTCCACAAGGACTGAAGGAGAAAAGGCACCACAACATTTGTAAAGCAATTTCTCCCGAGTAAAACAATACCCCACATGTGGTAATAAATGGCTGTTTGGACACACGGCAGGGCTTAGAACGGATGGAGCACCATTTGGCTTTTGGAGTTCACATTTAACAGGAATGGTTTGCGGAGGCCATGTCACATTTACAAAGCCCCTGAGGGGATAAAACAGTGTAAACCCCCCACAAGTGACCTCATTTTGGAAACTACACCCATTGAGGAAATTATCTAGGGGTATACTGAGCGTTTTGACCCCACAGGTTTTTTGCAGAAATTATTGGAAGTAGGCCCTGAAAATAAAAATCTACATATTTTCAAAGAAAATGTAGTTTTAGCACATTTTTTCTCATTTCCACAAAGACTGAAGGAGAAAAAGTCAGCAAAATTTGTAAAGCAATTTCTCCCGAGTAAAACAGTACCCCACATGTGGTAATAAACGGCTGTTTGGACACACGGCAGGGCTTAGAATGGAAAGAGCGCTATTTGGCTTTTGGAGATCACATTTAGCAGGAATGGTTTGCGGAGGCAATGTCGCATTTGCAAAGCCCCTGAGGGGCAAAACAATGAAAACACCCAAATAGTGACTCCCTTTAGGAAACTACACCCCTTGAGGAATCCATCTAGGAGTATTGTGAGCATTTTGACCCCATAGATGTTTCATAGAATTTATTAGAATTGGGCAGTGAAAATAAAAACAATCCTTTTTCTTCAATAAGACGTAGTTTTACCGCAAATTTTTTGGATTTCTCAACAAATAATGCAAAAAAAGAACACAACATTTGTAAAGCAATTTCTCCCGAGTACGGCAATACCCCATATGTGGTCATAAACGGCTGTTTGGGCACACGGCAAGGCTCAGAAAGGAAAGAGCGCCATTTGGAGTGCAGATTTTGCTGGATTGGTTTCTGGGCACCTGTGGGACCAAAACTGTGGATACCCCGCAGAAGTGACCACATTTTGGAAACTACGCCCTCAATGCATTTGCCTAGGGGTGTAGTAAGCATGTTAACCCTGCAGGTGTTTTGTAGAAATTAGTGTGCACTCGATGTTGCAGAGTGAAAATGGGATTTTTTTTCCATAGATATGCCAATATGTGGTGCCCAGCTTGTGCCACCATAACAAGACAGCTCTCTAATTATTATGCTGGGTTTCCTGGTTTTAGAAACACCCTTCATGTTGCCCTAATCTTTTGCCGAACATTCGACCAGGCTCAGGAGTGAAAGCGTACCATGCAAAATCGAGGCCTAATTTGGCGATTTATAAAGTATTGGATCACAATTGCAGAGGCTCAGATGTGAAATAATAAAAAGAAAGCCCTGAGAAGTGACCCCATTTGGAAACTGCACCCCTCAAGGCATCTATTAAGGGGTGTAGTGAGCATTTTCACCCACAGGTATTTTCCATAAATGATTGCGCTGCGGGTGGTGCAAAGTAAAAATTGATATTTTTCTCTAGAAATGCCATTTCAATGGCAAATATGTCATACCCAGCTTATGTCACTGGAGACACACACCCCAAAATTTTTTAAAAGGGTTCTCCCGGGTATGACGATGCCATATATGTGGAAGGAAACTGCTGTTTGGGCACACTGTAGGGTTCAGATGGGTGGGAGCGTCATTTGGCTTTTGGAGCGTGGAATTTGCTTGGTAATAGTTTTGTTTGGAGTGTTTCCGTTTATAACGTGGGGCATATGTGAGCTGGGCAGAGTACATCAGGGGCATAGTCAGGGGGTATAATAATGGGGTAAAAAAACTATAAAATAATCCATTTATGTGTGTTACGCTGTGAAGCAATCCTTTCTGCACAGGCCAGGGTCGCACTGATATATGGCGTCCTTTCTTATGCCCCTTTTGGTCCGCATATTTGCAGTTTGGGGAATTTTGCTGTGAAGTGTTGTCCTGGTATAATACGGGCACCCTCGCTTCCAGCAGATATGTTTGGGCCCTCCCCTTCCTGGTTCCCTAATTTTAGATCCTTGATAAATCGCCTCCTGAAACAGAGGAAATGTTCCCCTCGGGCACAACTGCATATTTTTTATTTCCTGACTTATTGGAGCCATAACTAATTTTATTTTTTCATAGACGTAGCGGTATGAGGGCTGTTTTTTTGCAGGACAAGCTGTAACGATTATTGTTACCATTTTCGGGTACATGCGACTTTTTGATCACCTTTCATCCTATTTTTTGGAAAGCCAGGTAAACAAAAAAACGCAATTCTGGCACAGCTTTTTTATTTATTTTTATACAGTGTTCACCATGCGTTATACATTACCAGTTAACTTTATTACGTGGATCCGTACGATTCTGGAAATACCTAATTTATAGAACTTTTTTATGTTTGACAACATTTTGCACATTAAAATTGCTTTTGTAAAAAGAATGTATTTTTTCTGTCGCCAAGTTGTGAGAACCATATCTTTCCAATTTTTTTGTCGACGGAGCTGTATGAGGGCTTGTTTTTTGCGAGACAAGCTATAGTTTTTATAGGTACCATTTTTGGATACGTGCAACGTTTTGATCACTTTTTATTCCAATATTTGTAGGGCAGAGTGACCAAAAAACAGAAACTCGGGTATAGTTTTTTACAGGTTTTTTTTACGCTGTTCACCGTGTGCAATAAATAATATAATATTTTGATACATCAGGTCGTTACGGTCGCGGCAATACCAAATACGTATGGTTTATTATTTTTTTTCAATAATAAAGGACTTGATAAGCGAAAAAGGGCGATAGTGTTTTATTTTATTACTTGAAACTTTTATTGTTTTCAAACTTCTATTTTTTTCATTTTTTTTCTAATACTTTGCACTACCTACGTAGTGCAATGTATTAGATCTGTCAGTTATTCACTGACAGCAAGCCGATTAGGCTTCGCCTCCCGGCGGGGCCTAATCGGCTTCCGTAATAGCAGAGCAGGAGGCCATTGTGTCTCCTGTTGCCATAGCAGCAGTCGCCAGTCCTGATTGCCTGTCAGGGCTGGTGATCTGCTAGTAACCACTACGATGCAGTAATCGCTTTCGATTGCTGCATCGAGGGGGATAATGGCAGGGATTGGAGCTAGCTCCGGTTCCTGCCATTAAAGGTGGATGCCATCTTTCCGGCGGCTACGGAAGCCGATCAGGCTCCGCCGCCGGGCGGATCTTGACCGTCTTCCGTATTAGGCAGACCGGGAGGCCAGTATTAGGCCTCCGGTTGCCATTGCAGCCACCGGAACCCCGGCAATTTCGGCAATTTCATTGCTGGGGTTCCGATGAGCTGCAAACACCTTAAGTGCAGCACTCGCGTTTGAGCGCTGCACTTAAGGGGTTAATGGTGGGGATCGAAGCTAATTTCGGTCCCCGCCATTACAGCCGGATGTCAGCTGTAAGATACAGCTGAGATCCGGGGATGATGGCACCGACTCAGCTTCTGGGCCGTTGCCAAACATTTGGCGTATGGATACGGCAATTTGCGGGAAGTCATAACTTTCCATGGCGTACCCATACGGCAAATGTCAGGAAGGGGTTAATGTAAGGATGTGTACACTTAATTGTGCAGCAACGCTTGTTGTCTCCATTCTATGTCAGTGTGGGAAGTAGATGTCCGGCCTTATGATTTTGTGATATGTGATAGACCCAGAATCCCAATCACCAAACCAAAGAATGCAAAATAAAGACACAAAACATTATAATTGGGTGTTAAATGGTCAAAACTTTTATTATATTATATGACCAAACCCAAAATGGCAAACCTCCGACTCACGAAGAGTCACCCTCCAGCACGCAGGAAAGGAAAAACCCCCTGTGGGGGAAACCTCTAGGGAAACCATGGCTGGAGGATTGCCCTTCCTCTGGGCTTAGAAGGTGCCAAAATAGAATTTGTAACAGAATTTGTAAGTTTTCTCAGATTTTCAAGGAAAGACAATACAATGAACGAACAACATAAAACACATAAATCGGCTGATCTGGTTGGCTAGGCGGGTGTCTCTCTTCCTGGGCACCCATTAAAATGAATGGGTGATCCACGGATGAGACGGGTCCTCCAGATGCCTCCTTGTAGCATCTGTCTCCGCTCCGGCCAATAGAAGGGGATCTCCTGCTGGAAACCCCCCTCTATTACAGACAACCCGTATGAAGAGGATGGCATCACTGTGATGAAGAAGTGGTCTTGGGTGTAGGGTTTCCCTGCTAGAATCTCCAAATTACATCAAGTCGGCATTGGTGGAGAAGTCAAGCTCAAGGTCCTCAGTCCCATCCAATATGGCGCTGAATGTGGCAGTAAAACCTTCTAATATGGAATCTTCTTTATGTCATAAACATTTGTGTTTATGACATCAGCACATTCATCATCATTACTACAGGAGTTTCTTACCACTGCCGCCTCATTCATTGTGACGTCACCCACAGTGGTCTGAAGTGTTAACCCTTTACTGACTGGCAGTGTACTTACCACAGTGGCCATAAAGCTGAATAGAACATATCAGCGGCCATAAAGGAAAAGGGATATTGCAGGGAGCATCTCCGCACAAGAACAATGCATGACAAAGGGTTGTCCAGGATAAGATAACTTGTCTGTTTTCTCCAAAAACCAGCACCACACCTGTCCATAGGTTGTGTGTGGTATTACAGCTCATTAATATTCACTTCAATGGAGAAAACCTGCAATACCAGATACAACCTGTGGATAGGTGTGGTGCTGTTTTTGAAAGAAAGCAGCCATATTTTTCTAACTCTGCAGAGCCCCTGTTAGAAATAGTTCAAAAAAAGGGGGAGAGAAGAAATTAAAAAAAGGGAAAAAGAGGAACTCTGAGGTAAAAGAAATCAAACTAGACTGAAAGGAGTCTGCTGGAGGTGCCAGATGGAAAGACATGTTTCTGCCATGGGGACCAGATTAGTTGAAAAACTATGCAGTTCATCTTCGAATGCAGCGTCACAAAAACAAATTATTTTGTAAAAAAATTAAAAAGTGTTTTTATTGTGCAAAACTAGAAAAACTTTTACGTACATGTTGGTTCAGGAGTCCTGGTGGTCCTCCATGGGCTTTACCCATGGAGTGTTTGGAGACATGTTGGAGCTGTGGGGGAATGGTAGGTACGCTTACTGACATCTGATGGGATTGTAGGCACATCGCACCATTTTGGTTGGCAATAAATGCTCTCTTTGAACATGCCCTCTCCGCTCCATTCTCTCCAGATCTATTTCTTTCCAGAAGAAGGTTCTCCTCCATTTATTCAGACTAGGTTGTGCCTAGACATTGGTAGTCTACAATTCCCCGGTACAAATCTAAATGTTTAGCCACATTCACTGATATTCAGAATCCAGCAACTCTGCCGATTGTTGAAGTAATCTCAGGCATTTTCTGAGTAGTTGACCGCTAACTCCCTCCACTCTGCTACCTCGCTGTAGTGCCCGACCATTCAATTTTTTTCTTCTCTCTCTGTAATTGTCGTCTGTCTATTGCTTGTTGTTTTAACCTTTCTCATTGATAAAAGTACAGATTTGGTAAAGACGACGCTTACATTGTTTCCTAATTGTCTTTTGGTGAGCTGCATTTTTTTTTAACATTTTGTACTGCTTTATGGTTTTAATAAAGATTGAGCAGAGTTACTGCAGTTAAGCGGTGATAAATATTCTTCTACGTCCTGCTCCTGAGATGACCTCAGGGAGAACAGAAGCCTCCCATAAAGCAGAAGGAGACCGGGGTGGTGGACATTGTTAGGTAAAAGTTAAACAGACTTACCATCAGGGGTGCTCAGGGATATACCGCTAATCCCCAAGTCAAGACTAGCTAGGAGGTCAATGCTTCCTGAGCCCTGCTCACACCATAGTCAGGAGCCCCCCAGCTTGACTGTGTCTGATTTGGGACAGGTAGTGGCTCAATTACTGGCTGGTGTTAGAGAGGCTTTGGTGCAGCGTGAGGTCCCACCACCTGTGGTCCCCGTTGCTCCTTCTCCTGTTGCGGCATGGTACGGTTCGGTATCTGGGGCTGCGGCGCTAGGTTCTAAAGTCACTGGGAGTGCTGGTGGGTCTGGCGCTCCTGTTGCGGTTCAACTGCATGGGGTTCGGTTAGCCAAATGTTTGTTTTGAGAGCTCCCTTAAGACGGAGATTAGAGATCGTATTTGGCGTGATGAATATGTTGAGATTTTCTCTCTTTTGCCGTTAGAGAAATTAAATTTGAATAGAGGAATGTCTGACGAGAGTAAGGCTGGATTCACACGAGCACATTACGTCCGTAATGCACGGAACGTATTTCACACTGCTGGGAGCCAAAATAAGTGTCAGACAATATTAGCACCATACAATACAATACAATACTGCTATAGTACAGCGCCCTAATAATACAGTGTACTTAACAATAAATGAAATTTACTACATATTTCAAGGAGTTTTCCAGGAACATTTAAATGGGTTTATATGGCCACAAAACATTAAAAAAAAAAAACCTTTACAATATACTGATGTTCTCCATTCCAGGCTGTATCACGTGCTTGTATTGTCAGGTCAGTTTGATCGCTGTTGTATCTGATCCCATCAGAGGAAAGCAGGAAAAACCTTCCCACATCTCTCCCTTATGGAAAAGTTTTCCCTTCATTCCACTAATGGGAACCATATAAAAAATACACAATGCTCACATTGCCTAATACGACAGAAACATACAGGAGAAAATAAGAAAACAGCGTCTAAGCTTTACAATATAGTACTGGGGGGGATTGTGTACAAAAAGGAAAAATAAGTTGTACGGCCACCAAGACGAGCTGGAGATCCTTCAGCTTCAATTAGAGTCTGTTCACATGTTGATTTTCACCACATTTTATTAAATTGGCATTAGAATTTTAGTGATCTGAATAGTAATCTGAAAATTGTTAACTGTTTTCCTGCCATTTTTTTTTCACTTTTCAAAGGTTTAATTTATAATTTTGCACAAAAAAAAAACGGACAAAAAAACTACAAAGCATGAAAAGCAAATAATAACACATTGAATTCTATTTAACCAACAAACCCAACCAGTCACACAGAGAAGCGTCCATTTCCTCATCTAAGGCTTCATTCACATCTGCATCAGGACTCTGTTCATGGGTTCCGTCGAACCTTTCCGTCAGAGGAACCCATGAACGGAATCCAAACTGAAACAAACAGAAACCATAGGTTTCCGTTTGCATCACCATGGATTTCAATGGTGACGGATCCGGTGCAAATGGTTTCCGTTTATCACCGTTGTGTGAGGGTTCCATCGTTTTGACAGAATGAATAGCACAGTCGACTATGGTATTTATTCCGTCAAAATAACAGAACCCTTACACAACGGTGACAAATGGAAACCATTTGCACCGAATCCGTCACCATTAAAATCAATGGTGATGCAAACGGAAACCTATGGTTTCAGTTTGGAGTCCGTTCATGGGTTCCCCTGGCGAAAAGGTCCGACGGAACCCATGAACGGAGTCCCAACGCCGATGTGAACGAAGCCTTAGTTATAAGGATAGATAATGATTTCCTTCACATTTGAGCTACATGTTACGTAGCCGTTCCTTTCAGCTTAACCCATCGGGACCAAATCTTTTCTAATTTGTAGGGACATTTCCTACTCATATATAAAATGTTATACAGGAGGACATATTTATTGACAAGTTGTAACTAATGAGAAAGGGCAGGGGGGAAGTGTCTGTGGATTTCCAGGTCATATTTCCCTGTGTTTTTTAAATGTTGTAAGAATCCTCGAAGGAAACACCACGTTTGTTACATATCGTATAATATGTCCCTGAAAAAATCTGAGAGCTCAAAATATGCATGAAAAGATTTAGGCCTCGGTCACACAGTGCAGAACATGCACTTCTATTAAATACAGGATTGCTGCCAACATGTTGCCAACTGCAATTTCGCCATAGCAGTTTCTTCTGGGGCCAGTGTGAGGAATGGGGGGGAACCACTTTGTCCATTTTGCTGCAGGTGGAGAGAGACTTTTTCTGTTATTTGCCCCTTGTCCTGAGCTCAGGAGGTTCTTAATTCAAATGAGACAAGCAGCCGATCAAACTGAGAAACCAGTGAACCAGTACAAACCAGTGTAGAAGTGTCTGAAAATAATCCTCTCCACTGTCACCTTCAGACTGTCCGACCACAATGGTGAGGATATGCGTAGCAGCAGCCGCAGGTGGGCATGGATTATAAACTTAGGGCACGGCCAGACGTGGCGGAATTCCTCCGCAACTGTCCGCATCAATGCCGCACAGAATCTGCGTTGCAGATTCTGCTGCGGATCTGCACAAAATGTGCAGAAAATTGATGCGGACTAGCTGCTGCGGACTGCGGGAAAAGTGCTTCCCTTCTCCCTATCAGTGCAGGATAGAGAGAAGGGACAGCACTTTCCCTAGGGAAAGTAAAAGAATTTCATACTTACCGGCCGTTGTCTTGGTGACGCGTCCCTCTTTCGGCATCCAGCCCGACCTCCCTGGATGACGCACCAGTCCATGTGACCGCTGCAGCCTGTGCTTGGCCTGTGATTGGCTGCAGCCGTCACTTAGACTGAAACGTCATCCTGGGAGGCTGGACTGGAGACAGAAGCAGGGAGTTCTCGGTAAGTATGAACTTATATGTTTTTTACAGATACATGTATATTGAGATCGGTAGTCACTGTCCCGGGTGCAGAAACAGTTACTGCCGATCGCTTAACTCTTTCAGCACCCTGGACAGTGACTATTTACAGACGTCTCCTAGCAACGCTCCCGTCATTACGGGAGCCCCATTGACTTCCTCAGTCTGGCTGTAGACCTAGAAATACATAGGTCCAGCCAGAATGAAGAAATGTCATGGTAGTAAAAACAATACGCTCCGCAGCACACATAAGATCTGCGGACTACATTGCAGAATTTTGACTCTCCATTGAAGTCAATGGAGAAATTCCGCCATGAGTCCGCCACTGCTCCGCAACAGACAGAGCATGCTGCGGACACCAAATTCCGCTCCGCAGCCTATGCTCCGCAGCGGAATTTTACGCCTCGTCTAAACGAACACTGCTAAATTAAAGTGTAAGTCAATGGACAAACGGCACCGCTGCGGATTAACGCTGCGGAGTGTCCGCAGCGGAATTTAAGTGAAATTCTGCCACGTGTGAACCCGCCCTTATAGTTGATGATACTTTTGATTGTTGTGTTTTTATTTACAAGTTGAGCACCAAGCGCGTCACCTATGTAAACATGTATGCCACCTATGTAAACGTGTATGTGTATATCATTTCAGTGCTTTGCTGCCATCTAGTGAACAAACTGCATAAATAGTTTGTGTAGTGCTGTTGTGTTATGTGTGCAGGACCTGTGATCACATGACCAGAGAGGCAAATTCTCAAATTCGTGCAGGTGCTGCACAGCTACTCAAGTAGGGGAGAAGCTGAATCTTTATTTAACAGGAGTTTAGCACCATATTTAAATATGCAATATTTAAAAAACAAATCGACATAAAAGTCATCAAACTGCATATTATGAGAGGAAAATGACTGTTATGCTATGTCGTTGATATATACATTGTGTATTAAGTGTTATTCCACTTAAGTAAACATATAACACATCATTCCTCCAATTAAGACCCTTCGGGAATCTTGTATGAAGCTGCAGATCGAAGGAAACACCTCCCTATTCAGGAAGTGTCTTCTCCAATATCCACCCGTCTTTGGTTTCTTCACTACTTCAAGGCCATAAAAACATTGGGGGGAATTTATTAAGATGGCATTTCGTATGCCAGTCTTAATATAAAGAAAGTTGGAGTAAGATGCAATACATTTATTAAATGTGTCACATCTTTCGGCCGTTCTTGCGCCACAATCGTTATGTAGCGACCGCGGCCATGCTCCATCTATTCCCCCTACCCATCGGACAAAATGTAAAATAAAAAATAAGTATAATCTTTTTTCCGCTTCTCTTCTTCCCCCTTGATCCCCTAAGGCTCCCTGCTGCCCATACAATGCACTGACACCGAGCAGCGTCAGGTACTTTATATGCGACACAGCACTCAACGTCATCAGTGCATTGTTTGAGCCGCAGGCTGCGGAGAGAACATGAGGGGACCAGAAGAGGAGTGGTGAGGTGAGCATTCATTTTTTATTTAATTGTCCGATAGAGGGGACGGAGAGGAGCCTGGCATGGGCCTCTACCTTGGTACGCTCCACATAGTGACATTTTTGCCAGTTATTAGCAGGAGTAGATTTCGACTATAGTTTACGCCAGGTGTAAATTATTATAAATTTGTTGTGCTGCTGTCACCTTGCCCCCTTTTGGGAAGCCCCCTTTTAGAAAACTGGCGTAGAAAGGTTAATACATTTCCCCATAAGCTTTAAAAATTACCATTATGTGTTTCTAAGAAGTGTTTTTCTGCACCAGAGAGGCATTAGTGTTTTTTTTGTTTTTGTATCTGAAATGTGTTCTACAATGCGCGTTTTGAAGTTTCTAATCGTGCGCCCTACAGATGTAGCCGGCTTTATCTTGACTTTCAATGCCTTAAAGAGGCTCTGTCACCACATTATAAGTGCACTATCTTCTACATAATGTGATTGGCGCTGTAATGTAGATTATAGCAGTGTTTTTTATTTAGAAAAACGATAATTTTTGACGGAGTTATGACCTATTTTAGCTTTATGCTAATGACTTTCTCAATGGACAACTGGGCGTGTTTTACTATATGACCAAGTGGGCGTTGTACAGAGGAGTGTATGACGCTGACCAATCAGTGACAAATCAGCGTCATACACTTCTCTCCATTCATTTACTCTGCAGATAGCGATATATCTATATCGCTATGTGCAGTCACATAAACACACTATAACGCTACTCATGTGTCATGACCATGAATATACATTACCTCCAGCCAGGACGTGATGTGTATTCATTCTCCAAACCACTTCTCTGCACGTCTCTGTGATTTACAGCACAGCACAGCGAGATCTCGCTGTGAATGACAGTTTACAGCGTAATCTCACGAGACTACCCCTGCTATGCTTTAAAAACACAGAGACGCTACAGAAGTGGTCAGGAGAATGAATACACGTCACGTCCTGGCTGGAGGTAATGTATATTCATTGTCATGACACATGAGTAGCGTTATAGTGTGTTTATGTGACTGCAAATAGCGATATAGATACAGTATATCGCTATCTGCCGTGTAAATGAATGGAGAGAAGTGTATGACGCTGATTGGTCGCTGATTGGTCAGCGTCATACACTCCTCTTTACAACGCCCACTTGGCCATATAGTAAAACACGCCCAGTTGTCCATTGAGAAACTCATTAGCATAAAGCTAATAAAGGTCATAACTCCGTCAAAAATGATAATTTTTCTAATTAAAAAACACTGATGTAATCTACATTACAGCGCCGATCACATTATGTAGAAGATAGGGCACTTATAATGTGGTGACAGAGCCTCTTTAAATACACAGTGGCTGTGTTTTTTCAATGACTTTTTAACGACTTTTGTTGTGTGATATCACGCTTCAGCAAGTTATCATAAAGATGGCTACATCCGTACATACACGCGATCACATTGTTTGCATTTAATGGCATAAATTACATGATGCTTAGTACAATTTTTATAAACGCATCAATATCGTAAGTACTTTTGAAAAAATAAAAAACTTTTTGGGAAAGTCAAGTTTTGTTGTTAGCGACACTGTAGAAAAGACTTGTAACAACATGTAACTAAGAGATCTCATCCTCTAGGTGACCCAAGGGCTGCCTTTACCCACAATTTGTGTCAGGACTGGATCCGGATTTAACATGGGTTCATTTTTTCTGAATAATGGTTTGATATTTCTCCAAACTTTTGGCTCTATGCCGTTGAAGAAACTGGTAATTGATCTCTCGTGCTTCAGTATTTATTATTAAACAAGATGGATTATTGTGTCCTTTGTTTTGATGCCCTTCTTAACATCCATTGTTAACCCCTTCCCGACATTTGCCTTATAGGTACGTCATGGAAAGCATTGACTTCCCGCGTCTTGACGTACCTATACGCCGAATGTTTGGGACCGGCTCAGAAGCTGAGAAGCTGAGAAGCTCAGAAGCCTTCCATCACCGGATCTCAGCTGTATCTTACAGCTGACATCCGGCTGTAACGGCGGGGACCGAAATTAGCTTCGATCCCCGCCATTAACCCCTTAAGTGCAGCGCTCAAACGCGATCGCTGCACTTAAGGTGTTTGCAGCTCATCGGAACCCCAATAATGAAATTGCCGGGGTTCCGGTGGCTGCAATGGCAACCAGAGGCCTAATACTGGCCTCCCGGTCTGCCTAGCACCGAAGCCAGTCAAGATCTGCCCGGCGGCGGAGCCTGATAGGCTTCCGTAGCTGCTAGCAAGATGGCGCCGGGTCAGGAGCTGAGCCGGCGCCATCAGCGGTGGAAGTCAGCTGTACTGTACAGCTGACATCCACCTGTAACGGCAGGAACCGGAGCTAGCTCCGATCCCTGCCATTAACTCCTTCGATGCAGCAATCGAAAGCGATTGCTGCATCGTAGCGGTTACTAGCAGATCGCCTGCCCTGACAGGCAATCAGGGCTTGTGACTGCTGTTATGGCAACAGGAGACACAATGGTCTCCTGCTCTGCCATTACGGAAGCCGATTTAGGCCCTGCCGGGAGGCGAAGCCTAGTCGGCTTGCTGTCAGTGAATGACTGACAGATCTAATACATTGCACTACATAGGTAGTGCAATGTATTAGAAAAAAAAAAAAATCTGACCGTTGGACCTTCAAGTCCCCTAGTGGGACTTGAGAAAAAGTGTAAAAAAAGTATAAAAAAGTGTAAAAAAAAGTGCAAAAAATAAAAGTTTGAAAACAATAAAAGTTTCAAGTAATCAAATAAAACACAATCCCCCTTTTACTCTTATCAAGTCCTTTATTATTGAAAAATAACAATAAACCATATGTATTTGGTATCGCCACGACCGTAACGACCGGAGGTATCAAAATATTATATTATTTATTGCACGCGGTGAACAGCGTAAAAAAAACCCGTAAAAAACGTTACCAGAGTTTCTGTTTTTTGGTCACTTTGCCCTACAAATATTAGAATAAAAAGTGATCAAAAAGTCGCACGTATCCAAAAATGGTACCTATAAAAACTATAGCTCGTCCCGCAAAAAACAAGCCCTCATACAGCTCCGTCGACAAAAAAATTTAAAAGTTATGGTTCTCACAACTTGGCGACAGAAAAAATACATTCTTTTTACAAAAGTAATTTTATTGTGCAAAAAGTTGTAAAACATGAAAAAGTTCTATAAATTAGGTATCGCCGGGATCGTACTGACCCGCAGAATAAAGTTAACATGTAATTTATAATGCATGGTGAACGCTGTATACAAAAAACGAAAAAAGCTGTGCCAGAATTGCGTTTTTTGGTTTACCTGGCATCCCAAAAAATAGGATAAAAGGTGATCAAAAAGTTGCATGTACCCCAAAATGGTACCAATAATAACTACAGCTCGTCCCGCAACAAACCAGCCCTCATACCGCTACGTCTATGAAAAATAAAATTAGTTATGGCTCCAATAAGTCAGGAAATAAAAAAATATGCAGTTGTGCCCGAGGGGAACATTTCTTCTGTTTGAAGAGGCGATTTATCAAGGACCTAAAATTAGGGAACCAGGAAAGGGAGGGCCCAAACATATCCGCTGGAAGCGAGGGTGCCCGTATTATACCAGGACAACACTTCCCAGCAAAATTCCCCAAACTGCAAAGGCGCGGAGTGTGGACCAAAAGGGGGATAAGAAAGGACGCCATATATCAGTGCGACACTGGCCTGTGCAGAAAGGATTGTGTCACAGCGTAACACACATCTATGGATCATTTTATTGCGTTTTTTACCCCATTATTATACCACCTGACTATGCCCCTTTTATACCCTGCCCGGCTTACATATGCCCCCACATTATAAACGGAAACACCAGTAAGACTCCAAACAAAACTACTACCAAGCAAAATCCACGCTCCAAAAGCCAAATGGCATTTCCTCCCATCTGAACCCTACAGCGTCCCCAAACAGCAGTTTCCTTCCACATTTATGGCATCGTCATACCCGGGAGAACCCTTTTAGCAATTTTTGGGGTTTGTCTCTCCAGTGTCATAAGCTGGGCACGACATATTTGCTACTGAATGGCATATCTAGGGAAAAATATAAATTTTGAATTTGCACCATCCACAGCGCATTCATTTATGGAAAAGACCTGTGGGGTGAAAATGCTCACTACACCCCTTAATAAATGCCTTGAGGGGTGCAGTTTCCATAATGGGGTCACTTCTCAGGGGTTTATTTTTATTATTTCACATCAGAGCCTCTGCAGTTGTGAACCAATACTTTGTAAATCGCCAAATTAGGCCTCAATTTTAAATGGTACGCTTTCACTCCTGAGCCTGGTCGACTGTCCAGGCAAGAGATTAGGGCCACATGTAGTGTGTTTCTAAAACCAGGAAACCCAGCATAATAATTAAGAGCTGTCTTGTTATGATGGCACAAGCTGGGCACCGCATATTGGCATATCTATGGAAAAAAATTCCATTTTCACTCTGCAACATCGAGTGCACACCAATTTCTGCCAATCACCTGCAGGGTTAAAATGCTTACTACACCCCTAGGTAAATGCATTGAGGGGTGTAGTTTCCAAAATGGGGTCACTTCTGGGGGGTTTCCACTGTTTTGGGCCCACAGGCGCCCAGAAACCAATCCAGCAACATCTGCACTCCAAATGGCGGTCCTTCCCTTCTGAGCCCTGCCGTGTGCCCAAACAGCAGTTTATGACCACATATGGGGTATTGCCGTACTCGGGAGAAATTGCTTTACAAATGTTGGGTTCTTTTTTTTCCTTTATTTGTTGTGAAAATGAAAAAATTTGCGCTAAAGCTACGTCTTATTGAAGAAAAAGGATTGTTTTTATTTTCACTGCCCAATTCTAATAAATTCTATGAAACATCTGTGGGGTCAAAATTCTCACTACGCCCCTAGATAAATTCCTCAAGAGGTGTAGTTTCCTAAATGGTGTAACTTTTTGGGCGTTTTCATTGTTTTTTCCCCTCAGGGGCTTTGTAAATGTGACATGGCCTCTGCAAACCATTCCTGCTTAATGTGATCTCCAAAAGCCAAATAGCGCTCTTTCCCTTCTCAGCTTCGCCGTGTGTCCAAACAGCCGTTTATTACCACATGTGGGGTATTGTTTTACTCGGGAGAAATTGCTTTACAAATTTTATGGTGCTTTTTCTCCTTCAGTCTTTGTGGAAATGAGAAAAAATTAGCTAAACCTACATTTTCTTTGAAATAAGTTAGATTGTCATTTTCAGGGCCTACTTCCAATAATTTATGCAAAAAACCTGTGGAGTCAAAACACTCACTATACCCCTAGATAATTTCCTCAATGGGTGTAGTTTCCGAAATGGGGTCACTTGTGGGGGTTTTCCCCTGTTTTGTCCCCTCAGGGGCTTTGTAAATGTGACCTGGCCTCCGCAAACCATTCCTGCTAAATTTGAGCTCCAAAAGCCAAATAGCGCTCTTTCTCTTCTAAGCCCTGCCGTGTCTCCAAACAACCGTTTATTACCACATGTGGGGTATTTTTTTACTCGGGAGAAATTGCTTTACAAATTTTACGGTGCTTTTTCTCCTTTAGTCCTTGTGAAAATGAGAAAAAAAATCGCTAAACCTACATTTTCTTTGAAAAAATGTTGATTTTAATTTTCATGGCCTACTTCCAATAATTTCTGTAAAAAACCTGTGCGGTCAAAATGCTCACTGTACCCCTAGATAATTTCCTTGAGGTGTGTAGTTTCCCAGATGGGGTCACTTTTGGGGGATTTTGACTGTTTTGGAACCGCAAGAGCCCTTCAAACCTGACATGATGCCTAAAATGTATTCTAACAAAAATAAGGCCCCAAAATCCACTAGGTGCTCCTTTGCTTCTGAGGCTGGTGCTTCAGTCCAGTAGCATGCTAGGGCCACATGTGGGATATTTCCTAAAACTGCAGAAACTGGGCAACAAATATTGATTTGCATTTCTCTGGTAAAACCTTCTGTGTTATAAAAAAAAATTGTATTAAAAATGTATTTCTGCAAAAAAATATGAAATTTGTAAATTTCACCTCTACTTTGCTTTAATTCCTGTGAAATGTGTAAAGGGTTAAGACATTTTCTAAATGCTGTTTTGAATACTTTGAGGGGTGAAGTTTTTAAAATGGGGTGACTTTTTGGGGGTTTCTAATATATAAGGCCCTCAAAGCCACTTCACAACTGAACTGGTCCCTGTAAAAATGGCCTTTTGAAATTTTCTTGAAAATGTGAGAAATTGCTGCTAAAGTTCTAAGCCTTGTGATGTCATAGAAAAATAAAAGGATGTTCAAAAAACAATGCCAAACTAAAGTAGACATATGGGGGATGTTAATTAGCAACAATTTTGTGTGCCCGAAGAGGGTTCACAAAATTATTCCTTTTCTGTATTACAATTCCCCTGTAACATAATCTCAAAGAAGGTAACAAAATCCATGGATGCCGAGCCTGTAACATTGTAAATTAAATATATTGGTTTTATTGTATTCCATAAATGGTGGTACAGACGCCACATCACGACCCCTAAACAAAAAAAAAGTCATCGATGTATCGTCCATTCCACACAATCCACTCGTAAAAGGGATTATTGGCTGAAAAAATGTTGTTCTCCCACCATGTCATAAACAAATTGTCCATGGAGAGGGAGAATTTTGACCCCATCAGGGCGTCTTCTATCTGCAATAAAATAACACTATCAAGGCAGAAGTAATTATGTGAGCGCAGATACTCCACTCACATTAAAATAAATTCTTGTAGATATTTGGAATACCTGGTGTATTTCCGCAAATGGAATTCCATTGCCTTGATTGCCGGAATATGTGGTATGCAGGCAGGCCCGCCATCAGAAATTTCTGGGCTTCATACAGTCAGTGGAATCCATTTGAGGAAATACATCTGGGTCCCCCATTATTAGGGGATTTGGAGAGGTGGCAACGGAAAGTCGTGGGATGGGAGCAGGACGCAAAGTGCCAGGGACTCTGTGAGCGGGCGGAGGAGTAGGCTAAGAGAACGGAAGGTGGCCGAGGCGGGAGTTGGGCCAGAGTGGATATGACGCTTGACCGGGGTCTGGGGAGGGGAAGGGGAGAGAGACCGGTGGAAAGGGGAGTGAGGCCGGTGGGAAGGGGAGAGAGACCGGTGGAAAGGTGGGAGAGAAGGGGCAACATAAAAAAATAATTAAACTGAATCTGCTGCTTTAAAACAGAGTCACTCACCAAGTTGCAGAGCTAGCCGCTGCTTCTGGCCCCTGCATGGGTCCCATTCCTTTCTACAAACCAATTACCGCTGATCATAACCTTGATGAGCGGCAGCTGCCCCCTTTATTTTACTTTTGTGGCCAGGCCCCTGACAGTATTACCAGCGGTACTACCCTGATGGCAGGACTGTTTGCAGGAGTACTAGCCAACTATGTCACAGATAACCCAAGTTTCAAGACCATGAAAAGTTATGGATTTTTGGCATCCCATGGAATATGGGAACAATAGGGAATTATATCAGTAAGTATTCAGCCTGTTTCTTGGCTAATACTTCTAATTCAATTCCTTCTTCTAGCAGATTTTTTAAAGGTTCTTTACATGTGGTGCTTGGTTTCGCCACAAGTTTGCGATATGTCGATTCATTGTCTAAAATGGTATGAACGTGTCTGGGTTATCTAGAACAACTCCTGCTCCATGCACTCCTAAGATTTGGAGGACACAGTTATACGCTGGATATATGGTGAGCACCTCTGTGTTTTCACCTTTAGCCCTTATGTGTATATAGTGAACCTTTTAGATGGTTAATCTTTACCCGCTAAGGTGGAAGGGTTGGTTCCAATGCCTAATTATGGTGGTGTCTGAGGAAATAAAGGTCATTTTAGATGTCCCGATACTGACCATTAAAACCAGCGCCAATCGACGATACAGCGTATCACAAGGAGCAATCACCAGTAATGTATGGGGAAAACAATCGTTACTACACGAGACCCCGCACCGATCTGCCAGTCCAGCTGCCTCCGGGCACTGGACAACACTGCCGGAAGCAGATGGTTCCGACCACTGCATAGCGGCCGTTCAGCAGAACTGCAGCTCGGCCTCTATTCTTGTGTACCTTTTGTACCATTTGTGACCCGCTTAAAAACCTTTTACGATATGAATCTCAGTGTAAAAAATTCAAGTATCTAGTCTACAATAAAAAACAATGAGTGCTCTATACTTTTTATTAGCTTCAGTCACTTGCAGGCTGCACACCCATTAATTTCAATATAAAACAGAGTAGACTTTTATTTTTTGACGTGTCATTACATCTGTATATTATATGTGGAGTTGTTATTATACACCGTCTCTATGATCTGATGACGGGCATATTCCCCAAACTGCACCACCATGCTGCCCATACACTGACTGTATAGTCTGTCTCGCCAGCTAAGTCCTTGGTCATCTAATGTTGACGGATAACTGGCATCGCTGGACTCCACCGGCCGGTGAGTCTGCACCTTGTTCACACTCCTCGATGTAGGCCTGAGGCTCGTTCGCAAGTCAGACTGCTAGCTCTGCCCCCTAGATGTTAATATTGATGTTCAAGTCTTGACAGCTGATATTGATGTTCACAACCATTGGATAGTACATGGGGAAGTGATCTACAACCTTGATGTCTCTGTCCTCAGCGGTTCATCCCTGATAAATGCATTTTATTTGTTGGCACTGCCGATGTAAAACCACTTGGTGGCCAGAATGGAGACGGCCCTTTCATTGGCTTTTCTGATATTACATGAGAAGCCTTCGCAGTGCAGTGTGGCCAGAGCTAGGCTGAGACTATATAAGTCCAGGTCTTACATGACATCATGGTTGATGGCATCTTTAAGAAATTCAACATGTCTGACTACAGCCTCCTTGTCCTCTGAGTTGACCAGACCGCTTGGGATCTGGAGGAGCATGGTCTTCATCAATTTTGGGTGGTTATGAGCCAGACAGCTGTAGATGGATTTCAGGTCATTGATGTTTGGAGAGATTTCCGTCCGGAAAAATCCCTGAATGTTGGCTCCTTTGATGTAGGAGAGGCAGCTCTGCAGAGATGAAGTACTGGCTGCTACTATCTCCTGGTTGTCACTATGTAATTTCAGGAGTAAAGTTGGTATACAGCTCCTGACTTTGTCTGTAAAATATCCAAATAGCAGAAGGCGGCAGCTCTCTGTCAGATCCCTTAACAGGTTTATGGCCGCAATCTGGACTTCTCCATCCGGATAGTCCATATGCTCCCGGGATATTTTAATGAATTGTCTACTGAGGACAGAAAGCTTCAGGCGTCTGATAATGGAGGACAGCGCCCTCAGTGCCGCCATGATGATCTTGATGCTGCTGGTTTTTGATAGTCTAAACTCCATGTGGGCAATGATCTTATTCTTGTAGCTCTCCACCAGTCTTGTAGCTCCGGTGGTGGCATTCCCCAGTGCCTCCATTGCGATGCTGCACAAGATGTTATCGTCCTCTTCTATGATCTTCAGCAGATGTTGGATTGCGCACTCTTGGTATTTCTGCTTTATAAGTCTTGGATGCTTCAAAGCCTCATTGAAGAACATAGCTGCTGTCATTTTGGCCTTTGGGTCCGCATTCTTCAGGGCATTGAGCAGAAACTGAAGGAAATCTTTTGTTATTTTCCTGCCAGATACCAGAGATGTCACAAGCATGTTCATCCCAATACGCTGCTTCTCTGTATCTTCCAGTTCCTTATTCTCCGCAGCAAATTGCTCCCTGTACTTTTCTAGGAGCTCGGCGTGAGGAAGGGTCTGTAACTCGTCATTGCCTGGCTCGGTCGGCTGGTTTTCCGATGATTCGGGTACAGTAAAGAATTCCAGGGCAACTTTGGTGGAGTCTTGAAGCTCAGCATGGACATCAGGCAACCAGGTGGAAATGTTGGCCTTCATGTTGCTTATGGCCTTCATAAGTTGCACTTTGCAGCTGCCACCCTTCACAATATATTCTTGGATGCTGCCGCATAAACGTCTTATAGCATAGCACAACGTCTCCTTAGATAGTTGGTCAGGAGCATTTTTGACCACTTGGCCCAGCACTGGCAGCATGTCCAAGATGTGTGGCATGATGACTGTAGCACACAGAGATGTCACTTCTGTCAAAGTGTCGACAATGGCAGCATTGAAATCCTCATAAACGATGTTGTATCTCAGTTCCCTGACCACCGCTTCAAGATGGAGGATGCTCAGCCAGACAATAACCTTCTTAGTCATGGCGTAGGAATAGTATTGTCCCTTCATGTACTCCACCTTCAAGTGCTCACATAGCACATTGATTATATATTCCTTCAGGTAGTGTGCCGCGTCTCTTCTGTACTGAATGACTCTGATGAAGAAGCGGCACATGGCGGCGTTGTATTGAGATGGTAACAGGCTACTCAGAATGGCTTTCTGAAACACATCCGTATAAGTGAAGAGATCTTCAGCCACCTTCTCCTGGATGAAATAAGGGACACAGGCTCCTAAGACGTCTTCTTCCACCAAATCCCAGGTGTCCAAAGCATTTCTGAGCTCTTGATTTGTGTCCACACAGAATGTCTGATGTTTTCTATTCATGATCTTCATATCCACAAATCTGCTGAGGCGAGAAATCATTGTGTGGTTACTTGTTTCTAAATCATCTTCCAAAAAGAAAATAGATTCTAGACTTCTCTGTCCTCAATTATCAGCCCCCTCCCCAATAAACATGTGATAACTGCATGAAGAGCGCCCTCCCAAGGCAGAGACAGGACAGTGCAGCCAGAGGAGACAGCGGCACTCCTCTACACTGCGCCCTCTGGTGGTGTAAGAATTTAAAGGTTTCAGAAAATGAAAGCCACATATAAGATTATATGTAATATTATATAGGATATTTTATTTGGGTAAATCAAAGATGGAGGATCATGGGTATAGTTGCGTTTCTTAATGAAATGTGTCTCATCAGTTTGCAAGATTCCTATTGTTTACCCTGATTCTCACAATAAATGACCCCGAGGTTCACAGGTATCTCTTACAGGTGCTAACCAGTAGTGTGAACCCAGTCTTACCCATGGACAAACTCAGGATGTCATAAATGCTAAAGGTGGTTGATAAGTGGCACCAGTATTCTATATCCGCATGTTACATGAGGGGGGAAGTTCTTTTTATCAGGAAGGTCACACTATTTGTCTCTAAGAGGGGCAGACAAGGGGGCATAAAAGACCCAAGCATGACATGAGGGCAGCCACTTGGGAGGCCACTTGAGGAGGGACATACTGGAAAGGAGACTTCCTGGAGTGTGGGGAGACCATGGATGGTAACTATAACCTGTCATGTAATTGTTGATGATAAGGAAAAAGTGTCTCTGTAAAGTTTCACTCTTTATACAATATACATTTTCATACACTCAATCTTGTATTTCATTTATTGCGCCTGACCTTAGAATCTAACCCAGTAAGAGGGTGAAAGAGAAACATTCTTACAGGGGCAGCACATGGAACTCGCTGCATTACTTCACAAGAAACATTCTACATGTTCTCCTCTTACCTCTGAATCGTGGATCTGAAGCTTCTGGATAAAGCAAGATTTCTAGAAGTCACAGGACTCAAGAAAAAGTCAAGTGAGAGCGACGTACCAAAAAGCAAGAAACTATTGGTCTATAGCGGCTCAACGGAATGTGACTGATCTGCAGCTTTTATAGAGAAGGTGAATTATGACATCACTGATGACCTCACACTTACCTTACATTCTAACACACATCAAATGTTTTTTTTCACATATCTTTATTGAATTTCAGTAATACAAACATTACAACATTTCAATATCCAGTGATTATAAATATCATAATGCTCAACAATTTATCTGCACAATTTACATCAGGCAACATATAGCTCCCCAATCCCATCCCCCTCCCACCCCAAAGATCATTAAGTACCATAATATTATAACCTTCTTATGATAAAATAATAATTATACCTTCCTATAGAACACCAATCAATTCCATATCCCCAATATTTCCTCCCACTTTTTTATACAATTTTTCTTGTCTGCTCTTATTTTCTCATATTCTTTAATTGTCTTAACCAACTTCAACCAATCCATAACAATTGGGGATTTACCAGCCATCCAATTTCTTGCAATTATTATTTTTGCGTAAAAGAGAACATTAACCCCTTTGTGCACCGTGACGTGCTATTACATCCGGGTGCGGGTGGTGATGTTTAGAGTACGCTCCATATGCTGCGTGCGTCGGCTGTGTTTTACAGTGGACACCCGGGACTAACAGTCGGGAGCAGTGATCGTGCTGTTCCTAGCTGTTTAACCCCTCAAATGCTGCGGTCGATCGCGAGCATCTGAGGCATTGAAAAAAGGGGGGCGGCCCCCTCTCACATTTCATCACCCCCCCAGTTAGATCAGGGGGTGACAATGATTGTAATGGCAGCTCATGGGCCTAATGATGGCACCCAGAGCTGCCTTCACTTAACTTAAGCCTGTAAAAATGACAATATACTGCAATACGTTAGTATGATCGCCGGTTCAAATCCCCTAGGGAGGCTAATAAAGTGTGTAAAAAAAGTGCAAAAAAGTTTTTAGTAGTGAAAAAAATTAAAAACAAATAGTTAAAAAAACCTTTTCCCATTTTCCCCCTAAAGTAATGTAAAAAATAAAAAAAGTTAACAAAATTGGTATTGCTGCATGCGTAAAAGTCTGAACTATTACAATATAGCGTTATTTAATGGGAGGCGCGAGAACAGCACCGGCGGACGTCATTGCTCATCAGCGCATGGGTCGGCAGCCCGCGCTGATGCGCTCCCCTCCCCCGCTCCCCTCTTAGACGATGGGGATACAGCGGTGGGGGGAGAGCTGTTGATGTCTGCCCCTGCTGTAATAAAGCAGAGGGCTTCGGGGGGAGCGGCGGCTGCTCAGGCTAGGTCACCCCGCCGCTCCCGTAGAACTCGCCCACCAGAGCGCCTTAGTCCAGACATGGCCCCGCGGGCCCGGCGTCGCAGGGGGAGCCCTTCAAGGGACGCTGCAGGCCAGGCTGCTGGGACGGGCGCTTCCTCCCAGGGCCTGCGTCCTGGCAGGAATCCCCAGCCGCGACGGGGCTCGGCGGTTACCAAGGAGTCGCAGGCCGGGCTCCATGTCACACCCCCGCCTTCAGCTGCTGTGTTCGGAGGGCAGTAGACGGCCGCCCCGCATGGTGATGTTCTGGCCAGGGGGCAGGCTTCCTCGAGAGCATCGGTGAGGACGCCAAGATCAGCGAAGACGACGAGGCAACAGGTCCGGTCGGAAGTCTGGGTCCCTGCGGTCGGGCGGCAGGTTGCCGGCCCATCGGTCAGCGTGCCGGGATCCCCGTGTCGTAGATGTCGGTGCGAGTACCAGTCGGCGGCGAGAGAGGATTTGGAAGATTGAGAGCTGGATGAGTCGCATCGCGGTCAGGATTTTCCGGCTGGCGGGAATACAGCGCCTGGGCAGCCTGGTGAGTGTGTAACTCCTACGTTACCGTATCCAGCAATTTTCATGTCGGGTGTTGGGGGTGGTTCAGCGAGCGGGGTAGCGGCTGTCGGTAGTGGCGTTGCCAGGCGCGATGGTTTAACAGATTTAGTGGGTTGTTTGCGCAAGCTAGTCGGGCGCTTAAATAGGACAGCGGCGCCGGTAGCGCCGGCTGGGTCTCCTGTGTTGGTATGGGAAGGGCCCATGGTCGGGGAGGTCCCGGGGGTGGCAAAGGAAGCGGTAGCAGTGTCGGTCCAAACCGAGGCGCTGAAGGATGGGGATAGGATTCGGCTTGATGATCGCGCTCGGGGCGAGGTTTACGTCTGTTTCGAGGGCCCGTTAGGGGCTCACCTGAAGCAAGAGGTACGCAAACGGATTTGGAAGGATGAATACGTGGAGATATTTTCTCTTCTGCCGCTTGCAAAGTTCAATTTGGATAAGGGCAAGCGGGACGAGAGTAAGAAAGAGGAAGAAGAACGCCGGCGGTATAGGCTTATCCCGCAGACGTTCGCCAACTGGTCGCAAGCTTTCGCTATTTTGGCAAGTGTGATCGGGGAAAAGGCGCCGGAAAATTGGTCGGCGTTGTTTTGTTACTTTGATGCCATCGGGGAGGCCTATCGGGCGTACAGGGGCCAGGCGTGGTTGCGGTATGATGAGCAATTTCGCCAGCGGAAGGCGGTCCCGACGGCGATCCGGTGGGATCAAAAGGATATTGCGTTGTGGTTGCGGGTTACGGCGCAGGCTAAGCAGTCCTTTCCCGGGAGTGTTGGCCAAGGGTGCCAGTCTAGTCAATCCGGGCAAGGTTCCGGGTCAAAACTGGGGTTCTGCTGGCAATTCAACGATGGCCAGTGTAAGTTCGGGGCCACCTGTAAATTTAAGCATGTCTGTTCGGAGTGCAATGGCTCCTCACACGGGGCCTCAAAATGTATGCGGAAGGGTAGGCGGTCAGGCCCTCAGTCCGCTTCAGTTGGTCAAGGGGCGGTCGCCGGTGAGGGTGGAAAGGATGCCCCCGTATCTAAGTGAATATCCGGATAGGGTTGCGGCCACGTTAATTTACGAGGGGTTTTTGTTTGGTTTTGTTATCCCCCTCCTCCATATGAGGTTCCGGTGACACGGCGCAACCTTAAGTCAGCTTATCTGCACTCGGCGGTCGTTTCAGAAAAGCTTTTGAAAGAGGTGTCTTTGGGTCGGATGTCCGGTCCTTTTGATGAGCCGCCGATTGAGAATCTAGTGGTATCACCCTTGGGAGTTGTGCCAAAGCGGGAGCCTCACAAATTCCGGTTGATACAGCATTTGTCGTTTCCCAGGGGAGCGTCGGTGAACGATGGGATAGATCACGAGTTATGTTCGGTTATTTACACTTAGTTTGACAAAGCGGTGGCGTTAGTGCGGGAGGCGGGGCCCGGTGCGTTGTTGGCAAAAACTGACATTGAGTCGGCCTTTCGCTTGCTGCCGGTACATCCAGATAGCCAACGGCTGTTGGGTTGCTTCTGGAACGGGGGGTTTTATGTTGATAGGTGTCTTCCAATGGGGTGCTCCCTTTCTTGCGCATACTTCCAGGCGTTTAGTAGCTTCGTGGAGTGGGTGACGAAGGGTGTGGCCGGGGTCGATTCCTTAATACATTATCTTGATGATTTTTTGTGCGTAGGCCCTAGCGGGTCCCCGGTTTGCGGGAATTTATTGTATTCCTTGCAGAAGGTTGCGACGGATTTCGGATTCCCTTTGGCGCCTGGAAAGACAGAGGGCCCGGTATCTACCATCTGTTTTTTGGGGATCCAAATTGATTCGGTGGCAATGGAGTGCAGGCTGCCTGAGGATAAATTATTGCCATTGCGACAGGAGGTCAGGCGGGCTTGTCAATTGAAGAAGATCACGTTGCGCGATCTTCAGTCGCTGCTTGGAAAGTTGAACTTTGCCTATCGAATTATGCCAATGGGTAGAGTTTTTAGCAGGAGGTTGGCGTCAGCGACGGCGGGGATTCGGGCGCCCCATTATTTTGTGAGGATTGGTGGGGATCACAGGGCGGACCTGCGGGTCTGGGATGAGTTCCTTGGGCAGTATAATGGTAGATCATTGTGGATGTCGCAGGTACAGGAGATGGGAGAGTTGGAACTGTTTACTGACGCGGCAGGGTCTGGTGGTTTTGGCGCGTATGCAGGAGGACAATGGTATTGCTGATGCTCTTTCTCGCTCGCAGTGGGATCGTTTTCGGCAAATGGCACCGGGAGCGGAGCTGGTCGGTTTGGCTTGCCCGGAACATCTCTGGGGTCTGATTTCGGTCCCGTGGAACGGTTGATTGAAAGGTTATTGGCTAGCTCGACGTGGAGCGCTTATTCGGCGTGTTGGCAGCAGTGGGAGGAGTGGGTAAGAGTGTTGGGTAACGTCAGCACGGCGCAAGACAGGTTGGTGGCGTTATTGTACTGGTTGGGGGATGCTGGGGAGGCGGGGTTTTCCCCGGCAAAAGTGAATCGTTTTGTTGCTGGTTTGGCGTTTGGATTCAAATTACGGGGTTTCCAGGATGTGACCAAACATTTTTTAGTACGGCAAGCTTTAAAAGGTCTGCGTTGGGGTAGGGCGGTAGCAGATCAGAGGTGACCCGTTTCTTTTTCCCTGCTTGGGTCGTTGGGTGCATCGCTGGGGGCTGTTTGTAATTTGCCTGATGAGGTAGTTTTGTTCCGGTTGGCTTTTTCCCTCGCGTTTTTCGGAGCACTCAGAATTGGGGAGTTGGTTTCTCCTAGTGCGGCTAGAGCTGGGGGATTGCGACAGGCTGATGTGGGTCTATATGAGGATAGATTTGAGTTGTTTTTGCAGCGGTCCAAGACTGATCAAGCAGGTCGGGGTAAGCGGATAGTGTTGTTTGCCCTCCCAGGGTCGGCAATGTGTCCAGTCGCTTGTATGGCGGTTTTTAAGCCACTGGTTGGGGGGCCTGAGGCGCCATTGCTCCGTCATAATAATGGCTCGTTTTTGTCCAGGTATCAATTTGGTGCAGTGTTTAAAAAATGCTTGACTGCGGTTGGCGTAGGGCAGGGGTATTACTCGTTCAGGATTGGCGCTGCTACTGAAGCGGGGCGGTGGGGGCTGGATGACGAGGGTGTGCGGCGCATAGGCCGGTGGGAGTCCAATAGGTTTCGGACTTATGTGCACCCTCATTTGTTGTGAGTCGGTCAGGTGTTTTGATTGTTTGACATGTGCGGTTTTGTTTCTCTTTTCAGATCATCAACCTTGCTTAGTGTGGATTTTAGGACATTCTTTTGTGCACTGGGGGGCATTGCGGGCTCACGTTCGCCCAGATGGCCGCCAGCTTCGCATTCCGCGGCACGATGCGGTTGTACACTGGCTGGGCTTCCGAGGTATGTTGTGGAGCCGGGTACTTGCTGAGTTTCAGACATACTCTCAGTTAGACAGGGTTCCGGAGTTTCTGGTGTTACATGTGGGGGGGAATGATCTGGGGGTGCGCCCGTTTCGCGAGTTAGTGCGGGATATTAAACACGATCTATTGAGTTTATGGGTATCTTATCCTCAACTGGTGATTGTTTGGTCGGACATCGTTCCGAGGAAGTTTTGGCGTTTGGCAAGATCGGTCGAAAGGGTTAACAAAGCCTGCATTATGGTAAACTACGCGGTGTCACGTTTTGTTGCTAAGCATGGGGTCATTTGTGTTCGTCACAAGGATTTGGACTCAGGGGTCGGTAATTATTGGAGAAGTGATGGGGTACATTTGACCGAGGTTGGAATTGATATGTGGAGCCTGGCTTTAGCAGAAGGAATTGAGAGGGCGGTGGTGGTTTGGAGGGACTCACAGGCTTGAGGTGGTCAAAGCCTGTTTCGCTGTGGCGGGGGGAGTCCTTGAGGTTGGTCAGTACAAAATGGTGGGGGGGTCGCATCGGGGGTATGCGTCCCCCAAAATGGTACATCATTTGAAGACTTCATAGGGTGTTATCTCTTTGAAGTGATCTTCTGGAGGTTGGAGCCATCTGCAGGGGTGAGCGGTGCTTCCGAGCTGGTTTACGGCTGGAGGTAAATAGTTGGTGGTGGTTTTCAGATGGCTAATTTAAAGGAAATCGGAAAAAATGGCTTCAAGGACTTTCCCTGCTCTGTTTAGTGTTAATTTACCCACGTTGGGTCATGTGAATTATAGTAGGAATTCTCTGGTCAAATTCCTAAAAGAGTTATCCGAATGTTTCGGATTAAATTGCATTTAATTTATGTTAAATAAATAAACGGCTGCTGTAGCCATTTCACATCCAACCTCGGTTGTCACGTGTCTTTATTGGGAAGGGGGCGAAAGAAGGGGAATAAAGGTAAAATGGTTAATCAGCACATGACTCTACTTAGGCTAGTCAAGCAGAGGCTGGACGGCAGCACGGAGGGCTTAACGGGAAGCCTCCATGACTGCCGTAGGAGGGAGGGTTCAACCAATAGGAAGACAGGTGGGTGAAGTAGGAGGGGGAGTGGGCAGGAGCCGGGGTGTGGTAACTGTTCCTCCCGCTGTTTTCGGCATTGAGCCGGAAGCAGCGGGAGGAGAAACAAGAAAAATTAGTTCCCACCCACCCGCCCTGAATTAGGTCCGGTTATGAGATCAGGGTGTGGGTTTATCTGTTTTCGTGTTTTGAAGTATGCTTATGTAACTTGTGTTTGTTTTATTTCTTTTAAGCAGGTCCGGGTGTCATGGCAGCTGGCGGGGGGAGTCCTTGAGGTTGGTCAGTACAAAATGGTGGGGGGGTCGCATCGGGGGTATGCGTCCCCCAAAATGGTAGATCATTTGAAGACTTCATAGGGTGTTATCCCTTTGAAGTGGTCTTCTGGTGGTTGGAGCTATCTGCAGGGGTGAGCGGTGCTTCCGAGCTGGTTTACGGCTGGAGGTAAATAGTTGGTGGTGGTTTGCAGATGGCTAATTTAAAGGAAATCAGAAAAAATGGCTTCAAGGACTTCCCCTGCTCTGTTTAGTGTTAATTGACCCACGTTGGGTCATGTGAATTATAGTAGGAATTCTCTGGTCGAATTCCTAAAAGAGTTATCCGAATGTTTCGGATTAAATTGCATTTAATTTATGTTAAATAAATAAATGGCTGCTGTGGCCATTTCACATCCAACCTCGGTTGTCACGTGTCTTTATTGGGAAGGGGGCGAAAGAAGTGGAATAAAGGTAAAATGGTTAATCAGCACATGACTCCACTTAGGCTAGTCATGGTTTGCGGAGGCCATGTCACATTTACAAAGCCCCTGAGGGGACAAAAGAGTGGAAACCCCCCACAAGTAACCCCATTTTGGAAACTACCCCCATTGAGGAAATTATCTAGGGGTATAGTGAGCATTTTGACCCCACAGGTTTTTTGCAGAAATTATTGGAATTAGGCCCTGAAAATGTAGGTTTAGCTAATTTTTTCTCATTTCCACAAGGACTGAAGGAAAAAAAAGCAGCACAAAATTTGTAAAGCAATTTCTCCCGAGTAAAACAGTACCCCACATGTGGTAATAAACAGATGTTTGGACACACGGCAGGGCTTAGAAGGGATGGAGCGCCATTTGGCTTTTGGAGTTCACATTTAGCAGGAATGGTTTGCGGAGGCCATGTTGCATTTACAAAGCCCCTGAGGGGACAAAACAGTGGAAACCCCCCCCCCCACAAGTGACCCCATTTTGGAGACTACCCCCATTGAGGAAATTATCTAGGAGTATAATGAGCGTTTTGACCCCACAGTTTTTTTGCAGATATTATTGGAAGTAGGCCCTGAAAATAAAAATCTACATTTTTTTCAAAGAAAATGTAGGTTTAGCTAATTTTTTCTCATTTCCACAAGGACTGAAGGAGAAAAAGAACCACAAAATTTGCAAAGCAATTTCTCCCGAGTAAAACAATACCCCACATGTGGTAATAAGCGGCTGTCTGGACACACGGCAGGGCTTAGAAGGGAAAGAGCGCTATTTGGATTTTGGAGATGACATTTAGCAGGAATGGTTTGCAGAGGCAATGTCACATTTGTGAAGCCCCTGAGGGGACAAAACAATGAAGACGCCCAAAAATTGACTTCATTAAGGAAACTACACCTCTTGAGGAATTAATCTAGGGGTGTAGTAAGCATTTTGACAGCACAGATGTTTCATAGAATTTATTAGAATTGGGCAGTGAAAATAAAAACAATCCTTTTTCTTCACTAAGACATAGCTTTAGCGCAAAATGTTTCATTTTCCCAACAAATAAAGGAAAAAAAGAACCCAACATTTGTAAAGCAATTTCGTTCAAGTACGGCAATACCCCATATGTGGTCATAAACTGCTGTTTGGACACACGGCAGGGCTCAGAAGGGAAAGAGCGCCATTTGGAGTGCAAATGTTGCTGGATTGGTTTCTGGGCGCCTGTGGGCCCAAAACAGTGGAAACCCCCCGGAAGTGACTCAATTTTGGAAACTACACCCCTCAATGCATTTTAGTAAGCATTTTAACTATGTAGGTGTTTTGTAGAATTTAGTGTGCACTCGATGTTGTAGAGTGAAAATGGGATTTTTTTCCATAGATATGCCAATATGTTGTGCCCAGCTTGTCATCATAACAAGACAGCCCTCTAATTATTATGCAGTGTTTCCCGGATTTAGAAACACCCTACATGGGGCACTAATCTTTTGCCTGGACATTCGACCAGGCTCAGGAGTGAAAGTGTACCATGTAAAATTGAGGCCTAATTTGGCGATTTACAAAGTATTGGTTCACAACTGCAGAGGCCCAGATGTGAAATAATAAAAAGAAAGCCCTGAGAAGTGACCCCATTTGGAAACTACACCCCTCAAGGCATTTTCACCCCACAGGTCTTATCCATAAATGATTCCCTAGATATGCCATTTCAGTAACAAATATGTCATGCCCAGTTTCTGCCACACACACCCCAAAAATTATTAAAAGGGTTCTCCCGGGTATGAAGATGCCATATATGTGGAAGTAAACTGCTGTTTGGGCACATTGCAGGGTTCAGAGCGGAGGGAGCGCCATTTGGCTTTTGGAGAGCAGATTTTGCTTGTTAGTAGATTTGTTTGATTATTGCTGGTGTTTCCATTTATAATGTGGGGGTACATGTAATCTGGGCAGAGTACATCAAGGGCATAGTCAGGTGGCATGATAATGGGGTAAAAAAACAATAAAATGATCCATAGATGAGTCATTTCTTATCCCCCTTTTGGTCCAGACTCCGCACCTTTGCAGTTTGGTATAATACGGGCACCCTCGCTTCCAGCAGATATGTTTGGGCCCTCCCCTTCCTGGTTCCCTAATTTGAGGGCCCTGATAAATCGTATCTTGAAACAGATGAAATGTTCCCCTCTGATCTGCACAACTGCATGTTTTTATTTCCTGACTTATTGGAGCCTTAACTAATTTTATTTTTTTCATAGACGTAGTGGTATATGAGGGCTGTTTTTTTTGCTGGACGAGCTGTAGTTATTATTGGTACCATTTTGGGGAACATGCAACTTTTTGATCACCTTTTATCCTATTTTTTGGGAGGCCAGGTAAACAAAAAAATTCAATTCTGGCATAGTTTTTTTAGTTTTTTTTATACAGCGTTTACCAAGCATTATAAATTACATGTTAACTTTATTCTGCAGGTCCGTACGATTCTGGCGATACCTAATTTATAGTTTTTATAGGTACCATTTTTGTATACGTGCAACTTTTTGATCACTTTTTATTCCAATATATGTAGGTCAAAGTTTTAAAACTTTTTTTTTCACTTTTTTTTCCACTTTTTTTTCCACTTTTTCTCAAGTCCCACTAGGGGACTTGACGGTCCAACTCTCAGCTTTATTTTTTTCCTACGTAGTGCAATGTATTAGATCTGTCAGTTATTCACTGACAGCAAGCCGATTAGGCTTTGCCTCCCGGCAGGGCCTAATCGGCTTCCGTAATGGCAGAGCAGGAGGCGATTGTGTCTCCTGTTGCCATAGCAGCAGTCGCCAGTCCTGATTGCCTGTCAGGGCTGGCGATCTGCTAGCAACCGCTAAGATGCAGCAATCGCTTTCGATTGCTGCATCAAAGGGGTTAATGGCAGGGATCGGAGCTAGCCAAGGTGCAGATGTGACATTCAGGTTAGGGATTTGCAGTATTGAAGTTGTATTGTGCTCCCCTTGGAGCACTGTGCAAAGGCAAAACTCCTTTATTGGAATGATGTGTAGATGGTTGGTACTCTATTTGGGTGCGCAGGCTTACTTTGTTGTGTTCTCACTTGGCTATGTCGGCATTAATGAGTGAAATGTATACAGTACCTTAGGAAAATACATTGTGAGAAAAAGATGATAACAGGAGCGCTCCCTAGAGTAATACCTTGAAAAAAAAATGTAAACTAGTCTTCTCACCTTGTGAACCCCTTGGTTTTTTTCGTTATCAAAATTTTTTATTCGAAAATAAACAGAGCAGATAAAACAGTACACAAAATTGCAAAAGTTGGCACGCAGTGCAATACAATAAAGTCAAACTGTAAGAAATGTTACAGAAACATATGAGTAGTTGTAGGAGGTAGCCTCCCAAACATCAAAAGAATAGGAAGTAAAATAATAAAATCTAATGGTAAGTAACAATACCATAACCACAGCAAAAGTAGTGCAATATTTAGGGAAACCAGTCCCAAAAACGATTAGTAATGACACGGTTAAGTGCAAATTCTAACACAAAGTTACATAAACACAAGACAACAAAGGGGAACACATACGGACAAAAGCACACAGAATTTGGCGAGATGAGTGTTCAATAGAGGCCATCCAACCAAAGAGGCAGATCAGGACCCCCCCGGAATCCGGACCATACTGACCAAGTTCGAACAAAAATCTCGGACTTACCACGATCAGCAGACATCAGCTCCTCCATCCTCATAATCCCATTCAGCTCCTTTACCCATTCCTCCAAAGAAGGCACAGTACTAGACTTCCAATGACGTGGAATTACCGTTCTAGCTGCAGTCAGAAAATGTCTAAAGATCCCGTTTTTGAGGTATGGGAGTGATCCAGGAATCATGGAAAGCAATCCAACAGAAGGCGAGGTAGGAACGTCAGTGCCAAAAAGCTTATTGCCAAGATTAAAAAAAAATTCCCAGAAGGGACGGAGCTTGGGGCAATCCCACCAAATGTGCAACATGGTTCCAGGAGCCTCCCCACACCTCCAGCAAGCTGCAGACACATCAGGAAATATCCTATGTAGAAAGGAAGGACAGCGGTACCATCTGGTAAGGATTTTATACTTTTTCTCCTGAGCAAAACAGGAAGTCGGTAACTTATGAGCCAGGAAGAAAGAAGTTCCCCACTCCTCCTCAGAATATTGAACCCCCATTTCCTCATCCCAAGCTCTGGTGAATGTTAACTGAGAGGAGGAGTAACCAGGTTGGAGGATCCCATGTAAATAGGACAGCACATGAGAAGGAGCAGAAGTCAAAGACAGATAATGTTCCAGAGGAGTCTTACCCTGTAGCAACACAAGACAGTCACCCATGGAAGAAAGATAGGAACGTAGCTCAAAATAGTACCACCATATTGATCGTCTCCCCGGGCAGGCCTCAGAAACAGCAGCAAGCGACAAAATTGCACCGTCAGGTGTAAGGGTCTGAGCCAAATATCCGCCATCCTGTCTCCCCCAACAGAGGAATGTGTCCACACCCACCGCCGGAGGGAAGGAAGGATTATCAAACAGAGGAGTCAAAGGACCCGGACGGTGAGCAATGTCCAGGGCACCAATGATCCGCTCCCATACCACAAGAAAATGACGTGTGAGGAAAGGCAGAGAGGACGTTGGTCGCTGTACACCAGACAACCAAGGTAAAGAGGACAAGGCAAGAGAGGACATATTATTCACGATTCGCACCCATTGCTTACCCGCAGCCGCACGGTACCAATCCACCAACCTCATGAGGATCGCAGCATGATGGCAGCGCTTAAAGTCCGGCAAGCCCGCACCTCCCTCCACCTTGGGCCTACTGAGAATAGAATATCTAATCCGAGGCCGAGAAGAGCAGACAAATGTGTGGGGATATATATCCCTAAATATTTTAAAGATGCAGTTACCCACTTAAACGGGAAAACCCGAGCGAGATGAGCAGCTAGAGGGGCGTCCAGAGATACATTCAGCACCTCCAATTTAGAATAATTGACCTTGAAGTTACTCAAGTGACCAAATCGCTCAAACTCCCCAGTCAAAGATGGCAAAGAAATCATAGGAGTCGTAAGGTACACTAGAAGATCATCAGCGTACAGTGCTAACTTGTGATGCTGAGCACCAACACATATGCCCTTAATGCTAAGGTTAGTCCGCAGTGCCACAGCCAGGTGTTCCATGACTAACACATATAACAGAGGCGAAAGTGGACACCCCTGTCTTGTTCCATTTGTAATAGACAAAGAATCAGACAAAAGACCATTAACCCCTTCCCGCACCTTGACGTTAATGCACGTCAATGTGTGCAGTCACTTCGCGCACCTTGACGTGCACTAACGTCAGTGCTTTGACAGTTAACCGCCGCGCGGCACTACATCTCAGCGGCAGTTAACTGTGCAGGGTGTCAGCCCTGCTCTCCCCGTTGCCGATCAGCGGCCTGTCGCCGCTGAAATCGACAATTAACCCCTTCGATGCGGTGGTCGATTGCGATCACCACATTGAAGAGGTTTACAGCGGATCGGCAGCCCCCCACATGCATTTGCGGGGGCTGGCGATCCTTATCACGGCAACCAGAGGCCAGACAATGACCTCCGGGTTGCCATGTACGGAAGCCTCGGAGGATCAGCCTCCGGCCGGTCCTCCGATGTTTCCTGTTAGTGTGACTGTCACGTCACAATGACAGTTAGAACACATTACACTACATGTGTAGTGTAATGTGTTCCAGCAGCGATCAGAGCTGCAAGTCTAAGTGTCCCCTAGTGGGACAAGTGAAAAAAGTAAAAAAAAGATATTAAAAATGTTTTTAAAAAGTGTAAAAATAAAAGTTAGAAGTGACATAAACAAAGAAAGCTTTTTTTCCTATAATAAGTCTTTTATTATAGGAAAAAAATTAACACGTTAAAAAAAGAACACATATTTGGTATCACCGCGTTCGTAACGACCCCAACTATAAAACTGTAATATTATTTTTCCTGCACGGTGAACACCGCAAAAAAAAATTAACGAAAACCAGTGCCCGAATCACAATTTTTTGGTTATCACCCCTCCCAAAATATACAATAAAAAGTGATCAAAAAGTTGCATGTACGCCAAAATGGTACCAATACAAACTACAACCCGTCCCGCAAAAAATCAAGCCCTTACACTGCGTTTTTGACTGAAAAATAAAAAAGTTGTCGCTCTCAGGATATGGTGACACAAAAAATAATTAATTTTATAAATAAGTGATTTTATTGCACAAACGCTTTAAAACATAAAAAAAATATATACATCTGGTATCGCCGTAATCGTACCTTCCCGCAGAATAAAATATAATTGTAATTTATAGCCCAGGGTGAACGCCATGAATAAAAGAATAAAAAACATTGTCAGAATTGATGGTTTTTGGTCACTTTGCTTGCCAAAAAATGGAATAAAACGTGATCAAAAAAATTTCTGGTACCCCAAAATGGTACCAATGAAAACGACAGATTGTTCCGCAAAGAATAAACCCTCACACCGCTCCGGTGGAGAAAAAATAAAACAGTTCTGGCTCCCAGAATATGGCGATGCAAAATGTGCAGAGTGTCCAAAAGCGGATAAGATTGGGCGCCATTTATCAGTGCGACACATATCTGCGGATAATTATTTATTTACTGCATTATTATACCCTCTTATTATACCCTGATGTACCCCGCACAGATAACATTTACCCTGATGTACTCTGCACAGATAACATATGCCCCCACATTATAAACTGAAACACCAGTAAAACCCCAAACAGAACTACTACCAAGCTACATCTGCGCCCCAAAAGCCAAATGCTGCTCCCTCCCTTCTGAGCCCTGCAGCATGCACAAACACCAGTTTACGTCCATAGATATGGCATCGCCATACCCGGGAGAACCCGGTTAATATTTTATGATGTATTTGTCTTCAGTGGCACAAACTGGGCATAACATGTAGTGCACTAAAATGGCATATGAGTGGAAAATTGTAATTTTCACTCTGCACCATCCGCTGCACATTAACCCCTGCGCGCACCACGACATAGCATGTCGTAGTGTGGGGGGTGATGTATGGAGCGTCTCACGTGAAAAATAAAGCATTTAAAACAGCAAAATCACTGTTTTTTGGTCACCTTGGCTCTACCTAAAAATGTAATAAAAAGTGCTCAAAAAGTTGTATGTACCAAAAAATGGTACCAATAAAAACGACCGCTCGTCCCTCAATAAATAAGCCCTCATCCCGCTCTATTGACTGAAAAATAAAAAAGTTGTGGCTCTTGGAACGCGGGGAGGAAAAAACGAAAAAGGAAAAGAAAAAAATGGATCAGTCCAGAAAGGGTTAATTACTTTCTAATGAAAAACCATTTATGCCCACACGTGGGGTATTGCCGTACTCGGGAGAAATTGCTTTACAAATGTTGGGCAGCTTTTACCCCCTTTATCCTTTGTGAAATTGAAAAAATGCAACATTTTAGTGGAAGAAATGTCGATATTCATTTTCACAGCCTAATTCTAATAAATCCTGCAAAAGACTTGTGGGGTCTAAATGCCCACTATATCTATATCCCTAGATAGATTCTTTAAGTGGTGTAGTTTCCACTTTTGGGGGGTTTCCACTGTTTTGGCCTCTCAGGGGTTTTGCAAATGCGACATGGCACCCAAAAACCATTTCAGCTAAATTTGAGCTCCAAAAGACAAATAGCGCTCCTTCCCTTCTAAGACCTGCTGAGGGTCCAAACAGCAGTTTATTACCATATGGCATATTTCCGTAATCGGGAGAAATTGTTTTACAAATGTTGGGGTGCTTTTTCTCTTTTATTCCTTGTAAAAATTAAAAATGGCTACCTTTTTTCAGAAAAAAAGTAGATTTTTACCTTTACAGAATAATTGCAGTGAATTCAGCAAAACAACTGTGGGGTCAAAATGATAACTTTACCCTTAGAAAAATTCCTTGATGAGTGTAGTTTCCAAAATGGGGTCACTTTCCGGGGGTTTACACTATTTTGTTCCCTCCAGTGCATTTCAAACGCGACACGGCACTGAAAACTATTCCAGCAAAATCAGAATTTCAAAATCCAAATGGTGCTCCTTCCCTTCTGAGTCCTGCTGTGGGTCCAAACAGCAGTTTATTACCACATATGGGGTATTGCTATAATCGAGAGAAATTGCTTTACATATGTTGCGGTGTTTTTTCTCTTATATTCCTTGAAAAAATAAAAAATTTCTACGTTTTTTCAGAAAAAAAGTAGATTTTCATCTTCACATACTAATTCAAATAAATTTAGCAAAAAAACCTGTGGGTTCAAAATGCTAACTATACCCCTAGATAAATTCCCTGAGGGGTGTAGTTTCCAAAATGAGGTCACTTTTGGGGGTTTTTATTGTTTTGGCCCCACAAGACCTCTTCAAACCTGACATGGTACCTAAAATATATGTTAAAAAAAAGGAGGCCCCAAAATCCACTAGGTACTCCTTTGCTTCTGAGGCCTGTATTTCAGTAAATTACTGCACTAGGGCCACATGTGGGATATTTCTAAAAACTGCAGAATCTGGGCAATAAATAATAAGTTACATTTCTCGGGTAAAACCTTCTGTGGTATAGATTTTTTTTTATTACAAATGAATTTTGTAAAGCAGAGCTCCCTAAGCTGTCAGGAAGCGCCAAGGCACTTCTGGATTCTCCACTCACGTTGGAGGAATTGGAAGAAGCGGTCAAACAGATGGCTAATGATAAGGCACCTGGGGCGGACGGGCTACCAGTTGAAATATATAAAAAATACTCTGAGGTGCTCTTGCCCAAATTATTAGAAGTATTTCATTATTCATTGGATTGTGGTTCTTTGCCGGCTTCTATGCAAGAAGCCATTATTGTGGTCTTGCCAAAACCCGGGAAAGATCCTCAATTAGCTGATTCTTATCGACCGATTTCATTATTAACATCTGACATTAAGATTCTGGCAAAGGCATTAGCCCTGCGGTTGAATGGCGTTCTTTCTACCATTATACACCCGGATCAGACCGCTTTTATGCCTGCTAGGTCGACAGCCATGAATTTGAGACGTTTATTTTTAAATCTTCAGCTGAGGGCAGACAATGTAGGCGAAAGAGCAATTTTTTCACTGGACGCTGCCAAAGCGTTTGACAGTGTGGAATGGCAATATCTTTGGTGCACCTTGGAGGCTATGGGTTTTGGACCATCTTTTATAGCATGGATTAAGGTCCTGTATTCTTGCCCTACAGCCAGAATACAGGCAAATGGAGGATTGTCTCCCCGGTTTGCTCTTGAAAGAGGGACTAGACAGGGATGCCCATTATCGCCCCTCCTGTTTGCCGTGGCAGTAGAGCCCTTGGCAGCGCGCATACGTCTGTCTGATGATATTAAGGGCTTCTTGTATGGCTCGGTGCAAGAAAAGGTAGCGCTTTATGCAGATGATATGCTTCTATACTTGGGGGATATGGGTGGCTCTCTGGCAGAAACAATATCCCTAATTGAGAAATTTGGGGCATTGTCTGGGTTTAAAATAAATTGGGATAAATCCCATCTGCTCCCTGTGGATTCAAAGTGTTCTATACCAGGGGTGCATGGGGTACCTGTAGGATGCGTTAAACATCTTAAATATTTAGGGATCAAGATCTCGACCTCCCCTTCTGAATATGTTGCTCTCAATTTGCAACCCCTTCTGGTCAAATTTAAAATGAAAATAATGGCTTGGTGTAAATTATATCTGACAGTTGTGGGTAGGGTCAATCTTATTAAGATGATCCTAATGCCACAATTATTGTATATTTTACATAACTCCCCTGTATGGATCTCATTACGCAATTTTTATTACATTAATGCACTTTTTAGGGACCTAATATGGCGGAAGGGTCGCTCAAGAATTAGATTAGAAATTCTACAGCGCGCAAAGCATGACGGCGGTCTGGCCCTACCCAACCCTTGGATATATTTTCTTGCCTCCCAATGTCAGCACTTTAAGGGGTGGGGGGAAATTATATCAAAGGGATCCAATGGATCGATTCTACAGGCACAGTTTGGACCATCTGTTTTATTCTCAGTATTGGAGGCAGGTCACTCTATGTTGGCGGGCAGGAATACGCCCACATATACACTAATGCGTAAAGTATGGGATAAAGTCCGAGCTATTAGAGATATGGGGGTTTGCACAATTTTTACACCTTTATGGGGGAATAAGGCACTTCCGGAATTCTTCTCTCTTCAAGGATTTGAGGGTTGGAAAGCAAGAGGCATCCTTTATGTCTCACAGTTGCTCCAGGAGGATGTATTTAAAACTTATCAACAGATCCAAGAGGAGTTTGAATTATCTCGAAATTCCCTCTATCAATACTTACAGATAAGACATGCTTTTGATGCCCAGAAGAAGGCGGTGGATTTGGCAATACACGCAGATGGGGTGTTGTCTGTTTTACATACCGGGAGTGTTACATCGGGGGTTATTTCACATATTTATCAGTTGTTGATCAGTAAATTTTTTGATAAATACCCCCTGATGGCTTCTAAAAAATGGGAAAGAGATATGGGTCCCATCTCTGAAGAACAATGGATAGATATTATGAAAGCAGTTTTGAATACTTCTCTTATTGAGGCTGGGCGCCTTTCTCAATTATATATTATCCATAGAGTATACAGGACTCCTAAATTTCTTTTTCATATTGGGGTAAGGAGTGACTCAAAATGCCCCAGATGCGCGGAAGAGGGGGCTGACCATATGCATATGTTGTGGTCCTGTCCACAGTTAACCACGTACTGGATGGATGTACTAAAGGTGATTCAGGAGGCCTATGGACCTGTGTTGCAAGGGACTCCTATGGAATGTGTTTTGGGATGTATTATGGACACCCCAACCTCTACTTTGGAGTGGTTGGCTATTTTAAGGTTGCTATATATATCTAGAAAACTAATTGCCCTACATTGGATACAAGGTGCCCCGCCGACTATGAGCGAATTCATTGCAAAAGTGAATACAATGATTGTATTGGAAAAGGTTGTCTATGTAAAGCGCAAAACGCTTAAAAAATTTGAATCCATATGGGGACCATGGGTAGGGGTAATGGAATCTGTATTATAAAATTTATTCAGGGACTCTGTATGACTGCCAGCCTTTACACGGTATTGGGGTTATGTATATAGATGTGGGATAAGGAGAAGGGGGGAAATAGAGAGGATTAAATATCTGCCATATATTATATCTGTTTTGTATTATACATGCTTGTACATGATTAAGCTACTTGACATTTGGAAAATGATCTGTCCCATGTACCTTGTATTTTGTGAATAATGTATTCGATATTTGGTACAATTTCTATTTCATATACTATCTAATTTGGAATTTTGTGACGGTGCCTGGGGGGAGGGTTTTGGATAGGGTTTGTTTAGTATGTTTTGTACTATATAATTTTGAAACTTCAATAAAAAAAGTATCTGATTTTAAAAAAAACAAATGAATTTTGTAAAAAAAAAATGAAATTTGTAACTTTCACCTCTACTTTGCTTTAATTCCTGTGAAACGCCTAAAGGGTTAAAACACTTTATGAATGCTGTTTTGAGTACTTTGAGGGGTGCAGTTTTCAAAATGGGGTGATTTATGGGGACTGCCTAATATATAAGGCCCTCAAAGCCACTTCAGAACTGAACTGGTCCTTGTAAAAATCGCCTTTTGAAATTTTCTTGAAAATATGAGAAATCGCTGCTAAAGTTTTAAGTCTTGTAATGTCCTAGAAAAATAAAAGAATGTTCAAAAAATGATGCCAAACTAAAGTAGACATATGGGAAATGTTAACCAGTGACTATTTTGTGTGGTATTACTATCTGTTTTACAAGCAGATACATTTAAATTTAGAAAAATGCAAATTTTCTTCAAATCTTGGTGTTTTTTACAAATAAATATTAAATTTATCGACCAAATTTTTTCCCTAACATAAAGTACAATATGTCACGAGAAAACAATCTCAGAATCACTTGGATAGGCAAAAGCATTCTGGAGTTATTACCACATAAAGGGACACATGTCAGATTTGAAAAATCGGCTTCGTCCTGAAGGCCAAAACAGGCTCAGTCCTGAAGTGGTTAAGGATAATTGGTGTTGAAAAAAATCTTTGTATACTAAACCGCCATTTGATTAACAAGGAATGTGATGGGGGAGGGACCCGTTGGTATGGACAGTTAGGTGTCATCTGTAAAAGCCGTGAACATTGACAGGTATTATTAATTATTAGACCATATTAAATTCTGCCGATAATTTCATAGATTCTTTTACTAATAATGGAACATTAATTCTTTTTTTATGTTCAGACCTTTAGGAAACCTGGTTTTTAGTGTAAATATCCAGTATGCTTCTCGTGATAAGATTTTATGTTTGATGTTCCCCCCTCTGGTTGGAGTTTTGACTTTTTCTATGGCATAACATCTCAGACTTATAATTGATCTATTATGGAAGGTTATGAAAAGTTTTGCAACATTAGTGATGTTAGTGAGGTTAGGATTTCTTATATAGCCCAAATGTTCTAGTATCCTAGCTTTAAATTTTCGGCTGGTGCAACCTACATACATTAGATTGCATTTGATGCACTCCACAATGTATATTACTGCCTCACTGTTGCAATTAATGTAAGTTTGAATTGAAAAATTTGTATTGTTATCTGAATCTCTGAAGTTCTTAGTAGGCTTAGCATATGAACAGATTTTGCATGGATGCGAGCCGCATTTAAAGAAACCCGTATATTGAAGCCATGTCAGTTTGGTAGTGTTTGAGGAAAATATAGAAAGAGACAACAGGTCACCTAAGGAAGGAGCTTTTCTGGATACAACACGGCAACCATCTTTCAAAATATCTGACAGGGCCTCGTCTTCCATTAGGATGGCTAAATTTTTATGGACGATTGTCTTGATTTCATTAAACTGACTACTGTGTTGTAACACCAAAGTAGGTACGTTTAGACCAGTATTTTTATTATTAGGTTTTGCCTCTAGAAGTAGATCTCGGGGCTTTTTTTCTACAATGGAGGTTGCTCTTTTGAGGGTCCATTCTGCATACCCTCTTTTGCGTAGTCTCCTACAAATTTGCTGTTGTTCCACCCGGTAATTGGGGTCATTACTACAATTTCTTTTTGCTCTGTACATTTCTCCCACTGGGATTGATGAGATGGTTTGTCTAGGGTGACCGCTTGTTGCATGCAAGATAGTGTTCCCTGAAATCGGCTTACAATATGTTTTAGTGTTGATTATTTCCCCTGCATGTCCTTTGAGTTCTAGGTCCAGAAACTGGATAGTATCTTTTTGTGAAGAATAGGTAAATTTCAAGTTGAGTTGGTTATTAAGATAATTGATGAAATTTGGGATATCTGACATATTGCCTTCCCATATAAATAGCAGGTCGTCTATATACCTTGCATACCAGTTAATAGATCTGCCAAAAGGATTATCACTAGAAAAAATGAAAAGTTCCTCCCACAACGCCATCACAAGACTTGCCAGAGAAGGGGAGAATTTAGCTCCCATTGATACTCACTTAAGTTGTAGGTAAAACAACCCATCGAACTGGAAGAAATTGTGTGTCATCAGGAAGACAAGGACCTCAAGTATATATGATTGTAGCTCATAGCTGTAAGTGCTGTGTTTAAAAAGATGATATTCTAGTGCCCTATGGGCTATTTCGTGTGGAATGCTGGTATAAAGTGAGGTCACATCACAGCTCAGCCATGCAAATTTATTTTCCCATCTTTTTTTGTGAAATGAGCATAAAACATCTCTGGTGTCACGTAAATGGCCCAGGGTTCTTAATGCAAGGGGTTTTAACAAGGAGTCTAGCCATTCAGATAGTTTTTCTGTGAATGATCCTATCCCTGATACTATGGGGCGCATAGGTGGGGGGGTTTATGCCTTTATGTGTCTTGGTCAATGCGTGCATGATTGGAATTGAGGGACATTGGACCATAATATATTCTGCTTGCTTACTTGTTAATACGCCACTACCTAAACCATCGTTTATCCGTTTGTTGAGCTTTTTTTGGAACATAGATGTTGGATTGCACGTTAGTTTTTTATATGTGTCTGTATCTGCTATTAGTTTCAAAATTTGGGTCTTATACATTTCCCTATCTAACACAGTGATACTGCCCCCTTTTCCCGACATCTTAATAATGATATCCTTATTATTTTTTAACGATTTTATTTGCCATATTCAGCTCATTAGAGATATTAAAGTTCTTATTACAACACTACGAATTTTTGGATAGTTGCTGGAGATCCTTTTCAATTGCCCATTGAAATCTGTCCATAGAGTCTATCCTGGATGCCAGAGGATGGAAGCTTGGATTTTTTGTGACAAAGTCCGGGGAAAAATGAATATTTCTTGTAGGAAGTTCTGGTTTCAGACACTCTAAGCATTGGATTGCCCTATGTTCCTCAAACGATAGTAATCTATGGTCGTGGATATTTGTATTGGGTTCTTTGAGATTATAATCTTCGGAGTCTGTTGTCATTTGGGAGCGTGTTGTAGAAATGCCTCTTTACTGTTAAATTCCTTACAAATCGATTAATGTCCAGAAGTGTGTTGAAAGTATTGAACGTACGATTAGGGGCAAAATTGAGGCCCAACGAAAGAACCTTGACTTGTGTGGAGTTAGTTCGGATGTGGAAAGGTTGATCACATTAATGCTGGGTGTGGGTTCCTGCGGTTCCGTAGGCGACGGTTTTGTTCCTGATCTGTTTGGGTGATGTTTCCTACCGCCTCTCCTTCCCCGTTTTTTTACTTCCTTGACTTGCTGACTGATTGGTATCCTTGGGAATATAGGATCCTAGAGTTATCACTATCTGAGGCTTCATTTATTCCTTCGATTGAATCAGGTTCAGAGGAGCTAAAACTGACTCTGTTCAGACTGCTGCCGGATCTTCTCTCCTGTCTGCGATTTTTTAAGATGGGTCTCATTTTGTTGTGTACTTTGTCTCTTTTATTCCAATCATACACCTCCTTGTTTGCATAGTCCCTGAGGTCTCGTTGGAATTTATTTTTCTCAGTTTCAGCTATGGATTTATTTAATTTTTCCAAGTGTAGAGAAGTACGTTGTTCCAGTATAGTAAAGTCGGGTGAGCTGGAGGAAGCATTAATTTGTTCTTTTAGAGCAGAAATGTCAGTTTCCAATTTGTGTCAATTTGGCCTCCTCTTGTCTGGTAATTAGTTCCATTAGTTTTATAGAACATTCTGTTAATATAAAATTCCAGTGTGTGCTGAATTCTTCAGAGTAGGTAAAAGTAGAACTTTTTCTTAAACGTAGACCCCTTGGGATCATTTGTTTTGTAATATAATTACGTAAAGTCGTCAGGTCCCACCATATCTTAGCCTCCTGTACTGATAGTTTCTCTAGATCATGGAACATTTCCTGTAATGCACGATCACCTCCTTCTGGAGTATCATAATTGCCAAACACTTGGGCGGCCATTTCCACTCTGGAACATCGTGTATCTTGAGACATGGTTATTACTTGTTGTATATATATATATACAGTGAAGGAAATAAGTATTTGATCCCTTGCTGATTTTGTAAGTTTGCCCACTGTCAAAGACATGAACAGTCTAGAATTTTTAGGCTAGGTTAATTTTATCAGTGAGAGATAGATTATATAAAAAAAAAAAAAACAGAAAATCACATTGTCAAAATTAGCTATATTTATTTGCATTGTGCACAGAGAAATAAGTATTTGATCCCCTACCAACCATTAAGAGTTCAGCCTTCTCCAGACCAGTTACATGCTCCAAATCAACTTGGTGCCTGCAATAAGACAGCTGTCTTAAATGGTCACCTGTATAAAAGACTCCTGTCCACAGACTCAATTAAACAGTCTGACTCTAACCTCTACAACATGGGTAAGACCAAAGAGCTTTCTAAGGATGTCAGGGACAAGATCATAGACCTGCACAAGGCTGGAATGGGCTACAAAACCATAAATAAGACGCTGGGTGAGAAGGAGACAACTGTTGGTGCAATAGTAAGAAAATGGAAGACATTCAAAATGACTTTCAATCGACATCGATCTGGGGCAACATGCAAAATCTCACCTCGTGGGGTATCCTTGATCCTGAGGAAGGTGAGAGCTCAGCCGAAAACTACACCGGGGGAACTTGTTAATGATCTCAAGGCAGCTAGGACCACAGTCACCAAGAAAACCATTGGTAACACATTACGCCGTAATGGATTAAAATCCTGCAGTGCCCGCAAGGTCCCCCTGCTCAAGAAGGCACATGTACAGGCCCGTCTGAAGTTTGCAAATGAACATCTGGATGATTCTGAGAGTGATTGGGAGAAAGTGCTGTGGTCAGATGAGACTAAAATTGAGCTCTTTGGCATTAACTCAACTCGCCGTGTTTGGAGGAAGAGAAATGCTGCCTATGACCCAAAGAACACCGTCCCCACTGTCAAGCATGGAGGTGGAAACATTATGTTTTGGGGATGTTTCTCTGCTTAGGGCACAGGACTACTTCACCGCATCAATGGGAGAATGGATGGAGCCATGTACCGTCAAATCCTGAGTGACAACCTCCTTCCCTCCACCAGGACATTAAAAATGGCTTGTGGCTGGGTCTTCCAGCACGACAATTACCCGAAACATACAGCCAAGGCAACAAAGGAATGGCTCAAAAAGAAGCACATTAAGGTCATGGAGTGGCCTAGCCAGTCTCCAGACTTTAATCCCATCAAAAACTTATGGAGGGAGCTGAAGATCCGAGTTGCCAAGCGACAGCCTCGAAATCTTAATGATTTACAGATGATCTGCAAAGAGGAGTCGGCCAAAATTCCATCTAACATGTGTGCAAACCTCATCATCAACTACAAAAAACGTCTGACTGCTTTGCTTGCCAACAAGGGTTTTGCCACCAAGTATTAAGTCTTGTTTGCCAAAGGGATCAAATACTTATTTCTCTGTGCACAATGCAAATAAATATATATAATTTTGACAATGAGATTTTCTGTTTTTTTTAATATAATCTATCTCTCACTGGTAAAATTAACCTAGCCTAAAAATTCTAGACTGTTCATGTCTTTGACAGTGGGCAAACTTACAAAATCAGCAAGGGATCAAATACTTATTTCCTTCACTGTATATATATATATAACCGAAATTCCAGTTAAGTTTGAAAAATTTGTATTTTAAAGCCAGAAGAAAAAATATATATATAAAGAAAAATTGTTGTACTTTAATAACTCTGTGAGTATATTAGTATGTTATAGAACTCTTTAACATTCGGGATATGGTCAAAATACAATTGTGCTTTTGTATTGTGAACCCTATATAACGGGCAGTAGGTGTGCACGGATGGATGCAGCCGTATAGCTATACAAACAAACAGTGGGAGGGATCCTCCAGCTCACCTTGATGCAAGTTTTAGACAGAAGAAAAATGGGCAAAAGTAGATGGTCCAGCGCAGTCAAGTTTAAAACAGAACGTAGTTCCAATTTTATTTGGATGGTTAAAACAAGATCATTCCCGAATGCAAGGGTGAAAATGTAGGTAAAGTGCCTACGCGTTTCAGATGTATACCACGTTCTTCCTCATGGCTTTAATGCTAACAACTATTTGTCAGAACGAGGTTTATATCCGTTGCCAACAGGTGAAAATTAGTGCTGTCACAGCAAGGTGGTGCTGTCCAGCAGAGTAGTGTTGAACTAAGGAGACGACTTAGGAACATCGGCAGTCTATAAATAAAAGCTATCCAGCACAGTGGAGCTGTCCATCAAAAGTGGTGCTGAAACAGAGAGCCGGTGATAGAACATCACTGCTCTAATAGTAAGTTGTGTACTTACAGCATTGTTTGATAGATAGTTATCAATGATAGGATGAGGGATAACAATGATCCAATTTTATCCATGAGTAGTGGATAGAGTATTAATGCTTATTTTTTGTTTATTAGGCTGTCGGATATGAACCTCTGCAATACTCACATCGAGATATTAAAACATAAATAGACGCTAAAAAATACATCATTTAAACAGTTTAAGACAATACATGAACTGGAAAAAAGGGAATTATATACTGGTTTTTAAAGGTAATTGGTGTTGAAAAAAATCTTTGTATACTAAACCGCCATTTCATTAAAAAGGAATGTGATGGGGGAGGGACCCGTTGGTACGGACAGTTAGGTGTCATCTGTAAAAGCTGTGAGCATTGACAGGTATTATTAATTATTAGACCATATTAAATTCTGCCGATAATTTCATAGATTCTTTCACTAATAATGGAACATTAATTCTTTTTTTATCACAACTTTTTTTATTTTCACAATCCTGACCCTTATGTAGCGTCTCTGTGATATTTACAGCAAGGCAAGCGTAATCTCGTTTTAAATGACAGGTTACATCGTACAGGTCTTTACCACTTTGGAATTTTTCTCAGACCCTCTCTCTTTCTCCACCATTACATGATCCACTGAAACCAAATATCACAAATTCTCGTCTGTGGATCTTGTCCCCTATATTGGTGGACAGGTAAATTCCCAGAGGAGCCACACCACAGAATAATAAGCCACAAAAGGTTAATCTGTACAAACCATCTAGTCAGGCGGGGTATTAACGTACTGGCTTTACTGGCATAGCTTATACTCCACCCTTTGCCACCCAAACAAGCCCAAGTTGTCCTTTAAAACAGAGAACAAATCCTCATCCGTCAACACATTTGTGCTTGAGTACGCAGCCAAACATGAAGGTGACTCACCACTCACAGGAATCCTGGCATCACCCAAGGGTGCCTCCAAGATTGTTCCAGCAGCTGGACGACCAGTCTCTTGACCGTGGTCAGCTGCAGATCCCAATGATGCAATAGGAGGCAGTCTTCGTCCATATCCTATGACAACGGTCTCTCCCACCAGCAGCAAGGAGGGGGCAATAAACTCCTTTTGGAGTCTACACCTGTCTCACCACTGATGCTACTGACTGCCCTCCATAGTCTGCCTGTACATTATAATCACAGGACTGCTCCTCCCACCACACCTCGAGCCATCCATGCCCCTACTGCTTCCTCTGGGGTAGAGCAGAACCCTGCCTCATGGACCTGTTAGATGAGGGTGCAGTACAAGGACTGACTCCTCCTTCCTCTACACCAGCGCTGTCCCACATCCCTGGACCACTTTACTGCAAGCCGGGAACTTCCGGCCATGCCACATGCAGGGAAGGGGGGGGGGGTGGAGGAACTATTTTTAGAGCATAACACTTCCCTCTAAAAAGCATGGGACAACAATAACAGTCCATAAGCTTTTGGAAAGGGCTCTTCAGCTCCTTTGCTTTGGGAAAATAGTTACTAGCTGCCAGACTCCAGCCATCCCTTAATAAGTGGATTTCCACGCCGTTGCATTCACTCCACCACTGAGGACCCTGTGTGGTAACAATCCTGAATCTTTTTGGAGAACTGTTGCCTACTAGGCACAGGTAACCCTTTATAACGACTCAGAAAAAATAATTGTGTTAACCATTTAAGATTACATTGATAATAAACATTAATTTAAACTATATAAGCAATATACCCATAAGCTCCATAATTCTAGGCACCCAAGGGGCCTTACAATAGAATACACTTGTTATGCTACTTTTTACCATAAAATGGGGGTTTGCCATACAGCACAGGCAAGGGGGGGCATGTTATTTTGTTTAATTTTTGAGGGGTTAACCCGACGGAAACCTCAGACGGAATCCCTCAACGGAAGGGCAGCGGTGATGTGAACAGGTCCTTAGTGTCGTCTTTTTCTTTATTTTCTATTTGTACATTATACCTGAGATAAATAACTATGTCCCTAGTGTGTTATACATATTAGGCTGGGTTCACACGACCTATTTTCAGACGTAAACGAGGCGTATTATGCCTCGTTTTACGTCTGAAAATAGGGCTACAATACGTCGGCAAACATCTGCCCATTCATTTGAATGGGTTTGCCGACGTACTGTGCAGACGACCTGTTATTTACGCGTCGTCGTTTGACAGCTGTCAAACGACGCGTAAAAATACAGCCTCGTCAAAAGAAGTGCAGGACACTTCTTTGGACGTTTTTGGAGCTGTTTTCTGATAGACTCCAATGAAAACAGCTCCAAAAATGGACGTAAAAAACGGCGCGAAAAACGCCGCGAAAAATGCGAGTTGGTCAAAAAACGTCTGAAAAGCAGGGTCTGTTTTCCCTTGAAAACAGCTCTGGATTTTCAGACGTTTTTGGTCACTACGTGTGCACATACCCTTAGTGTTTATAACATGTATCAGGAACATATTATCACACCTTTGATTCTTTACAGATGACTGATCCCAGTGAGAAGAAGGAACGTGACATATAATCCTGTCAGCAGCAAGAAAGGAATCACAAGACAGGTAATTAATATTTATATTAATTACTGATAACACTCAGGCTAGATATGAGTTCTAGACCCGCAGAGGTGTGATAGTATCTTCCTGATACATCAGAATATATGTGTTTTTAACCGCTTCCCGACCGCCCACTGTATATTCACGTTGGCATTTGCTGGGCTCTGTGCAGTGCCGACTTGAATTCACGGTGGGTGTTAAAAGCGCGATCCGGGTGTCTCAGAGTAGCGCTGACACCCGGATCGCGCTGTTAACCCCTGCCTCTGGTCCTGGAGTCATGACCGGGACCTAATTGGTTCAGGTCCCAGTCATGTGATCGCAGGGAAAGCTTGTTGTAGCAACGAACTGGAAAGTTTGTTACTACAACAAACTGGAAAGTTTGTTGCTACAACAAACTTTCCCGGGGACCGATTGCGGGTGCTTCAGTCGGTTATAAGGCAGAACCGGAGGCCATACAACGGCCCCCGGGTCTGCCATGCACAGCAGCCTATGAGAACCAGCCGGAGGCTGGTCCTCCTAAGCTTCCTGTCAGTGTGACTCTCAGCGTCACACTGACAGTTTATAATACGTTACACTACCTAGGTGGTGTAATGTATTATAGCAGCGATCAGTGCTGCCAGTCTTCAAGTAAAAAGTAAAAGTAATAAAAATGTTTTATAAAAGTGTAAAAACAAGTTATAAAAGTTACAAAAACAAAAAATGCTTTTTTTCCCTATAATAAGTCTTTTATTATAGGGAAAAAATTAAAATGTTAAAAAAAGTACACATATTTGCTATCACCGCGTTCATAACGACCAAAACTATAAAACGATAATATTATTTTTCCCGAACGGTGAGCAGCGCAAAAAAATTAATTAAAAAACTATGTCAGAATCGCAATTTTTTTTGGTCATCAACCCTCCAAAAATATAGAATAAAAAGTGATCAAAAAGTCGCATGTACCCTAAAATAGTACCAATAAAAACGACAACCCGTCCCGCAAAAAACAAGCCCTTACACAGCTTTTTTGACTGAAAAATAAAAAAGTTATGCCTCTCAGAATATGGTGACACAAAAAATAAATAATTTAATCGAAGAGTAATTTTATTGCGCAAATGCCACAAAACATAAAAAAACTATATACATCTAGTATCGCCGTAATCGTATCGACCCGCAGAATAAAGTAAAATTTCATTTATAGCGCACGGTGAAAAGTGTAAAAAAAAAAGACAAAAAACATTGTCAGAATTGTTTTTTTGTCACTTTGCTTGCCAAAAAAAATCTAATTTAAAGTGATAAAAAAATCACATGTACCCTAAAATGGTACCAATGAAAACTACAGATTGTCCCGCAACAAATAAGTCCTCGCACGGCTCCGGTGAAGAAAAAATAAAAAAAAGTTCTGCCTCTCAGAATATAGCGACAGAAATTATGCAGTGTCCAAAAGCTGATAAGATCAGGCGCCATTTATCAGTGCGACATTGGCCACATATCTGCGGATTATTATTTATTTACCGAATTATTATACCCTCTTATTATGTCCTGATGTACTCTGCCCAATTCACACATACCCCCACTTCATGAACTGAAATAAAAGCAAAACCCCAAACAGAACAGTTACCAAGCAAACTCTGCGCTCCAAAAGCCAAATGGCGCTCCCTCCCTTCTAAGCCCCACAGCGTGCCCAAACACCAGCTTACGTCCACATATATGATATTTTATATCTGGGAGAACCTGCTCAACATTGTATGAGGTACTTGTCTTCAGTGGCACAAACTGGGCACAACATATTGTGCGTTAAAATGGCATATCAGTGGAAAATTTAAATTTTCACTTTGCACCATCCGCTGCGCATTAACGCCTTCGCGCACCACGACTTAATAGCATGTCGTGGTGCGGGGGGTTATATATGGAGCGGGCTCATGCGCTGCGCCCGCGCCATATTCTGCAGGTGTCCGCTGTGTATTACAGCTGACACCCGGGACTAATGGACAGGAACAGCGATCGCGCTGTTACAGGAGCTTGTAAAAATGATATTATACTGCAATACATTAGTACTGCAGTGTATTGTACCAGCGACCTAATGATCGCTCGTTCCAGTCCCCTAAAGGGACTTTTGGGAGGTTTCCACTGTTTTGGTACCTCAGAGGCTTTGCAAATGCGACATGACACCCGAAAACCATTCCAGCTAAATTTGAGCTCCAAAAGCCAAATATTGTTCCTTCCCTTCTGAGTCTTGCCGTGGGTCCAAACAGCAGTTTATTACCACATATGGCATATTGCTGTAATCAGGACAAATTGCTTTACAAATTTTGGGGTGATTTTTCTCCTTTATTCATTGTAAAAATTAAAAATTTCTATGTTTTTTCAGAAAAAAGTAGATTTTCATCTTCACGGCCTAATTCCACTAAATTCAGCAAAAAAACTGTGGGGTCAAAATGCTAACTATACCCCTAGAAACATTCCTTGAGGGGTGTAGTCTACAAAATGGGGTCACTTTTGGGGGGTTTACACCGTTTTGCTACCTCAAACGCGACATGGCACTGAAAACCAATCCAGCAAAATCTGCGCTTCAAAATCCAAATGGCGCTCCCTCCCTTCTGAGCTCTGCCGTGGGTCCAAACAGCAGTTTAGTACCACATATGGGGTATTGCTGTAATCGGGAGAAGTAGCTTTACAAGTTTTGGAGTGCTTTTTATTCTTTATTCCTTGCAAATATCTTTTTTTTTAATATTTTTTCAGAAAAAAAGCAGATTTTCACTTTCACAGGCAAACTCCAATAAACATAGCAGAAGACATGTGTCAAGATGCTAACTATACCCCTAGATAAATTCCTTGAGGGGTGCAGTTTCCAAAACCGTGTCACTTTTGGGGGATTTCCACTGTTTTGGCACTACAAGACCTCTTCAAACCTGACATGGTGCCTAAAATATATTCTAAAAAAAGGAGGCCCCAAAATCCACTAGGTGCTCCTTTGCTTCTGAGGCCGGTATTTCAGTCCCTTTTCACACTAGGGCCACATGTGGGATATTTCTAAAAACTGCAGAATCTGGGCAATAAATATTGTGTTGCGTTTCTCTGGTAAAACCTTCTGTGTTACAGAAAAAAATGTATTACAAATAATTTGCAGCAAAAAAAAAACAATTTGTCAATTTCCCCTCTACATTGCTTTAATTCCTGTGAAATGCCTAAAGGGTTAAGAAACTTTCTGAATGCTGTTTTGAATACTTTGAGGGGTGTAGTTTTTAATATGGGTTATGGGGTCTATCTAGTACATAAGGCCCTCAAAGCCGTTTTAGAACGGAACTGGTCCCTGTAAAAATCGCCTTTTGAAATTTTGTTGAAAATGTGAGAAATTGCTGGTAAAGTACTAAGCCTTGTAACGTCCTAGAAAAATAAAATAATGTTCAAAAAACTATGCAAGTATAAAGTAGACATATGGAATATGTGAAATAGTAACTATTTTGTGTGGTATTACTATCTGTTCTACAAGCAGATACATTTAAAATTAGAAAAATCATAATTTTTGCAAATTTTCTCTAAATTTTGATGTTTTTCACAAATAAGCAATGAATTTATTGACCAAATTTTCCACTAATATAAAGTACAATATATCACAAGAAAACAATCTCACAATCACTTGGATAGGCAAAAGCATTCCGGAGTTATTACCACATAAAGTAACACATGTCAGATTTGAAAAAATGGGGCTGGTCCTGAAGGCCAAAATGAGCTCGGTCTTGAAAGGGTTAACATGTATATCTTCTATAGACAATATCTAGTATAACACAACCATATCTCAGGTACAGAGGGGAGGAACATCTCTGTTCTTTACCCGCTGTTTTGTAGTCAGGACTCCCCTTTTATTTTTAATATCATTTTTAATAGCTATTCAGTCTTCGATTAACCCTTTCAGGACCAGGCTAAGTTTAATTTTTATGCTTTTGTTTTCTTACTTCCCGCCTTCCAAAAGTCATAACTCTTTTATTTTTTCGTTGACACAGCCATATGAGGGCTTAATTTTTAAAGGACAAATTTTACCATATCTCAGGTACAGAGGTGAGGAACATGTCTATTATTTTACCCTCTGTTCTCTAAAGTCAGAAATCCACCTTTTATTTCCAATAGAATATAATTGTTATGGTCCTTTTGGCCATAAAATTTGGCATGAGGGGAGGCTAGTGAGGGCGAGTAATGTATTTGACCTTGCATTGTTACTGGCAGTATGATGACAAGAAACCCAGGTTTGATGCAGGTTTCTTTTAGTAGGCCGGTAATGTTTGCAAAACGACCAAAAGGAAATACAAAAACTGTTCTTAGCAGAGAGGCACAGTCACTTAAAATATTACACAAAATGGCGGCAATTTCAGGCAATGCAGGAAATGGGGTTTTACCAGCTTGGTTTCCTTGGGACAGAGCTCGGACTCTTCCCTGATACAGGGGTAACCCATCGTCTCAGCAACTAAATAACAGGGAGGCTTCACGCAACTTCCACTTGTTACAGCCATTGCTGCCTCTTTCACAGCAATCATCTGTGGAGAGGTTCCTGCACTCCACCGCCACAGCAATGGGCCCTCTCTGGCTTCAGGGCCTACTCAGCCCTGTTTGCACAATAGTTGCTGATTTATGGGTCGCAGCACTTGCACCTGAACCCATTAGGTGGGAACAGTCGCCTTTTATCAAATTTAAAAACAGCCCCTTTGTGAGTTATTCAATGTTCCGACACTGATTACATGCCCATACTACACTGTTTTTGCACACTAAAGTAAATAATAAAGACAGTGCCCGAGCCGGTTTTCCCGGTGCCTGCAATAAACAGGGTCAGCCACCATTGTCTGAACAGTGTTACATAGCAGTGAGCTTTGCTGGCGTGAGCATCTGCACAGCTCAGAACATGTAAGCACAGGTCCTGTGACTAAAACAACACATAAAAATGCTTCCTGGCCACTAGGTGGCAGCATCACAATGGAAGTATATATGCATATAGTGACCGCTCATCTCCTCTAGTCCTGGACCTATAAAGGAAATACAGTGTTAAAATGCATAACACAAAAGCATTGAAAGAGACAGAAAAATCTATCTCTACATTACTCCATACGGCTCCTCTCGTGAATAGGGGAGACTCCCTTCAATACCTTTCATTGCCCCCTTGCCTTATTTGGTGTCATTCCCGGCACCAGGAAAAATAAGCAACTAAAATAACTGAACAAAAACATAGATTCCTTTCACACAAATTGGGCCTTCTTCCGACAGTCTCTGAAGGCCCTCTTAGACTCAGTTCAGGCCCTCTTCAAAGTTACTTGGGCCTCAGGCTCAAAGCTTAGTAGTTACAGTCTCTCACAGGTGAGGCACATACTTAACAATTGCAGTCTCATACTCAAGGTCCTAGGACTCCCTTCTTTGTCTCAGTCTCATGCACAGCCTCTTGTCTTTCTCTTGCTGGGAGACTCCTCTCTACCCGCCTCTTGAACGCTTCCTTGTGGCGCATTACAGCTACTGAAATGCAGCCTTTCCTGGCTCCACAGCCTCTTGCTGGAGCTAGTCATCTTTCTTGAGGGAAAGGTGCACTTGGCAAGAGCGTACTCATGACGGTACAAGGGCGACAAGGGGCCACACAAACACTCTCCTATCTAATAAATATACAACGACACAATTAAAATTGGAAGGTGCTTGTCACAGCTTTATTGAATGTTTTCTTTTACAGAACCTGAGAATATATAAAAACAAGTATAAACATAATTAACATATTAAGATTATGTGGCTAAGTCCTTGACAACCTCCAAAACATAAATAAAGCAATACCCTTAAACCACTAGCCGTGACCATATAAGCTACAGTGGCGTCACCACGGGTATGCTAAAGCACCACGCTTCCCAGGGTCCGCCCCTTAGAGAAGCCCAAATCCATAGCTTTAAAATAAAACCAATATATTGTGTCAAAGACAGCAATATATAAAAACATAAATAGTGTTGCCAAGGACCCGCCACAGCATGAAAACTTGACTCCTTAAATTTTCATGCACCGCCACACTTGAAAACCCAACTCCAGGCCTTCTTGGAGGCCAAAATTTAAAACATCCAGGCCCACATCTGTTAAGTGAACCCCATCCTTTCCAATGTACGCACCCCGATCCTCCAACAGTGGGTGACGAACTACCAACCCACCATTGAGGCGAACAAACTTGGCCACTGTCTTATTAATCTTATCCCTGGTTCTATTCAGCGCCGACAATGACTGCGCATTGCGCCATTTTACCCGCTGTACAATTTCGGACCATATAATCAAAAGCCCAGGATGGGCGTCTAAAAAACATAAGAAGTCCCTCTTAATGTTCCTAATGAGGTTCCGCATGGGATAACTCCCGATGTCATTACCCCCAGCATGAATTATCAAAATATCAGGTAGACCCCAGGACCTAACCGCATCCTGAAACAAAGGCCTTACCTGATCCCAGGTCAGGCCACGAACTCCGAACCAGTGTACCTCCACCTCATCCTTATCTAAATCCAAATACCTACCATTCGGACGCACACGGGCACGCCTTTCAGCCCAGTAAATATAGGAATGGCCAAGAAGCCAAACCACACATTTTGCAGAACCTGAAAGCAACAGAAAATTAGTGAAACAGAACAAGAATGACATCCCCACCCAAAATAAACCCAAGATAAAGAAATCAAAATTCCAGCAAATGCGGCCTAACATAGGAACGAAAACGGCTGGACTCCCAGCGGCCAATCCTCTTAACTGAAGCAGTGTCGAGCCCAAAACAAGAAACCTCAGTAGCGGCTCCAATCCTAAAAGAATGTGAGCTGTAATCCAGATGTGAAAGGCCCAAACCTTGTACGCATTTCTTAAAGACAGCAATAAATTGATATCTGGACAATGCTGACCCATCCGCATGCACCAGCAAAGAGGAAGAACCCTGAGGACACCGGCTCTCTGTTTCAGCACCACTTTTGATGGACAGCTCCACTGTGCTGGATAGCTTTTATTTATAGACTGCCGATGTTCCTAAGTCGTCTCCTTAGTTCAACACTACTTTTCTGGACAGCACCACCTTGCTGTGACAGCACTAATTTTCACCTGTTGGCAACGGATATAAACCTCGTTCTGATAAATAGTTGTTAGCATTAAAGCCATGAGGAAGAACGTGGTATACATCTGAAACGCGTAGGCACTTTACCTACATTTTCACCCTTGCATTCGGGAATGATCTTGTTTTAACCATCCAAATAAAATTGGAACTACGTTCTGTTTTAAACTTGACTGCGCTGGACCATCTACTTTTGCCCATTTTTCTTCTGTCTAAAACTTGCATCAAGGTGAGCTGGAGGATCCCTCCCACTGTTTGTTTGTATAGCTATACGGCTGCATCCATCCGTGCACACCTACTGCCCGTTATATAGGGTTCACAATACAAAAGCACAATTGTATTTTGACCATATCCCGAATGTTAAAGAGTTCTATAACATACTAATATACTCACAGAGTTATTAAAGTACAACAATTTTTCTTTATATATATATTTTTTCTTCTGGCTTTAAAATACAAATTTTTCAAACTTAACTGGAATTTCGGTTATATATATATATACAGTGAAGGAAATAAGTATTTGATCCCTTGCTGATTTTGTAAGTTTGCCCACTGTCAAAGACATGAACAGTCTAGAATTTTTAGGCTAGGTTAATTTTACCAGTGAGAGATAGATTATATTAAAAAAAACAGAAAATCTCATTGTCAAAATTATATATATTTATTTGCATTGTGCACAGAGAAATAAGTATTTGATCCCTTTGGCAAACAAGACTTAATACTTGGTGGCAAAACCCTTGTTGGCAAGCAAAGCAGTCAGACGTTTTTTGTAGTTGATGATGAGGTTTGCACACATGTTAGATGGAATTTTGGCCGACTCCTCTTTGCAGATCATCTGTAAATCATTAAGATTTCGAGGCTGTCGCTTGGCAACTCGGATCTTCAGCTCCCTCCATAAGTTTTTGATGGGATTAAATTCTGGAGACTGGCTAGGCCACTCCATGACCTTAATGTGCTTCTTTTTGAGCCATTCCTTTGTTGCCTTGGCTGTATGTTTCGGGTAATTGTCGTGCTGGAAGACCCAGCCACGAGCCATTTTTAATGTCCTGGTGGAGGGAAGGAGGTTGTCACTCAGGATTTGACGGTACATGGCTCCATCCATTCTCCCATTGATGCGGTGAAGTAGTCCTGTGCCCTAAGCAGAGAAACATCCCCAAAACATAATGTTTCCACCTCCATGCTTGACAGTGGGGACGGTGTTCTTTGGGTCATAGGCAGCATTTCTCTTCCTCCAAACACGGCGAGTTGAGTTAATGCCAAAGAGCTCAATTTTAGTCTCATCTGACCACAGCACTTTCTCCCAATCACTCTCAGAATCATCCAGATGTTCATTTTCAAACTTCAGACGGGCCTGTACATGTGCCTTCTTGAGCAGGGGGACCTTGCGGGCACTGCAGGATTTTAATCCATTACGGCGTAATGTGTTACCAATGGTTTTCTTGGTGACTGTGGTCCCAGCTGCCTTGAGATCATTAACAAGTTCCCCCAGTGTAGTTTTCGGCTGAGCTCTCACCTTCCTCAGGATCAAGGATACCCCACGAGGTGAGATTTTGCATGTTGCCCCAGATCGATGTCGATTGAAAGTCATTTTGAATGTCTTCCATTTTCTTACTATTGCACCAACAGTTGTCTCCTTCTCACCCAGCGTCTTATTTATGGTTTTGTAGCCCATTCCAGCCTTGTGCAGGTCTATGATCTTGTCCCTGACATCCTTAGAAAGCTCTTTGGTCTTACCCATGTTGTAGAGGTTAGAGTCAGACTGTTTAATTGAGTCTGTGGACAGGAGTCTTTTATACAGGTGACCATTTAAGACAGCTGTCTTATTGCAGGCACCAAGTTGATTTGGAGCATGTAACTGGTCTGGAGAAGGCTGAACTCTTAATGGTTGGTAGGGGATCAAATACTTATTTCTCTGTGCACAATGCAAATAAATATAGCTAATTTTGACAATGTGATTTTCTGTTTTTTTTTTTTTAATATAATCTATCTCTCACTGATAAAATGAACCTAGCCTAAAAATTCTAGACTGTTCATGTCTTTGACAGTGGGCAAACTTACAAAATCAGCAAGGGATCAAATACTTATTTCCTTCACTGTATATATATATACAACAAGTAATAACCATGTCTCAAGATACACAATGTTCCAGAGTGGAAATGGCCGCCCAAGTGTTTGGCAATTATGATACTCCAGAAGGAGGTGATCGTGCATTACAGGAAATGTTCCATGATCTAGAGAAACTATCAGTACAGGAGGCTAAGATATGGTGGGACCTGACGACTTTACGTAATTATATTACAAAACAAATGATCCCAAGGGGTCTACGTTTAAGAAAAAGTTCTACTTTTACCTACTCTGAAGAATTCAGCACACACTGGAATTTTATATTAACAGAATGTTCTATAAAACTAATGGAACTAATTACCAGACAAGAGGAGGCCAAATTGACACAAATTGGAAACTGACATTTCTGCTCTAAAAGAACAAATTAATGCTTCCTCCAGCTCACCCGACTTTACTATACTGGAACAACGTACTTCTCTACACTTGGAAAAATTAAATAAATCCATAGCTGAAACTGAGAAAAATAAATTCCAACGAGACCTCAGGGACTATGCAAACAAGGAGGTGTATGATTGGAATAAAAGAGACAAAGTACACAACAAAATGAGACCCATCTTAAAAAATCGCAGACAGGAGAGAAGATCCGGCAGCAGTCTGAACAGAGTCAGTTTTAGCTCCTCTGAACCTGATTCAATCGAAGGAATAAATGAAGCCTCAGATAGTGATAACTCTAGGATCCTATATTCCCAAGGATACCAATCAGTCAGCAAGTCAAGGAAGTAAAAAAACGGGGAAGGAGAGGCGGTAGGAAACATCACCCAAACAGATCAGGAACAAAACCGTCGCCTACGGAACCGCAGGAACCCACACCCAGCATTAATGTGATCAACCTTTCCTCATCCGAACTAACTCCACACAAGTCAAGGTTCTTTCGTTGGGCCTCAATTTTGCCCCTAATCGTACGTTCAATACTTTCAACACACTTCTGGACATTAATCGATTTGTAAGGAATTTAACAGTAAAGAGGCATTTCTACAACACGCTCCCAAATGACAACAGACTCCGAAGATTATAATCTCAAAGAACCCAATACAAATATCCACGACCATAGATTACTATCGTTTGAGGAACATAGGGCAATCCAATGCTTAGAGAGTCTGAAACCAGAACTTCCTACAAGAAATATTCATTTTTCCCCGGACTTTGTCACAAAAAATCCAAGCTTCCATCCTCTGGCATCCAGGATAGACTCTATGGACAGATTTCAATGGGCAATTGAAAAGGATCTCCAGCAACTATCCAAAAATTCGTAGTGTTGTAATAAGAACTTTAATATCTCTAATGAGCTGAATATGGCAAATAAAATCGTTAAAAAATAATAAGGATATCATTATTAAGATGTCGGGAAAAGGGGGCAGTATCACTGTGTTAGATAGGGAAATGTATAAGACCCAAATTTTGAAACTAATAGCAGATACAGACACATATAAAAAACTAACGTGCAATCCAACATCTATGTTCCAAAAAAAGCTCAACAAACGGATAAACGATGGTTTAGGTAGTGGCGTATTAACAAGTAAGCAAGCAGAATATATTATGGTCCAATGTCCCTCAATTCCAATCATGCACGCATTGACCAAGACACATAAAGGCATAAACCCCCCCACCTATGCGCCCCATAGTATCAGGGATAGGATCATTCACAGAAAAACTATCTGAATGGCTAGACTCCTTGTTAAAACCCCTTGCATTAAGAACCCTGGGCCATTTACGTGACACCAGAGATGTTTTATGCTCATTTCACAAAAAAAGATGGGAAAATAAATTTGCATGGCTGAGCTGTGATGTGACCTCACTTTATACCAGCATTCCACACGAAATAGCCCATAGGGCACTAGAATATCATCTTTTTAAACACAGCACTTACAGCTATGAGCTACAATCATATATACTTGAGGTCCTTGTCTTCCTGATGACACACAATTTCTTCCAGTTCGATGGGTTGTTTTACCTACAACTTAAGTGAGTATCAATGGGAGCTAAATTCTCCCCTTCTCTGGCAAGTCTTGTGATGGCGTTGTGGGAGGAACTTTTCATTTTTTCTAGTGATAATCCTTTTGGCAGATCTATTAACTGGTATGCAAGGTATATAGACGACCTGCTATTTATATGGGAAGGCAATATGTCAGATATCCCAAATTTCATCAATTATCTTAATAACCAACTCAACTTGAAATTTACCTATTCTTCACAAAAAGATACTATCCAGTTTCTGGACCTAGAACTCAAAGGACATGCAGGGGAAATAATCAACACTAAAACATATCGTAAGCCGATTTCAGGGAACACTATCTTGCATGCAACAAGCGGTCACCCTAGACAAACCATCTCATCAATCCCAGTGGGAGAAATGTACAGAGCAAAAAGAAATTGTAGTAATGACCCCAATTACCGGGTGGAACAACAGCAAATTTGTAGGAGACTACGCAAAAGAGGGTATGCAGAATGGACCCTCAAAAGAGCAACCTCCATTGTAGAAAAAAAGCCCCGAGATCTACTTCTAGAGGCAAAACCTAATAATAAAAATACTGGTCTAAACGTACCTACTTTGGTGTTAAAACACAGTAGTCAGTTTAATGAAATCAAGAAAATCGTCCATAAAAATTTAGCCATCCTAATGGAAGACGAGGCCCTGTCAGATATTTTGAAAGATGGTTGCCGTGTTGTATCCAGAAAAGCTCCTTCCTTAGGTGACCTGTTGTCTCTTTCTATATTTTCCTCAAACACTACCAAACTGACATGGCTTCAATATACGGGTTTCTTTAAATGCGGCTCGCATCCATGCAAAATCTGTTCATATGCTAAGCCTACTAAGAACTTCAGAGATTCAGATAACAATACAAATTTTTCAATTCAAACTTACATTAATTGCAACAGTGAGGCAGTAATATACATTGTGGAGTGCATCAAATGCAATCTAATGTATGTAGGTTGCACCAGCCGAAAATTTAAAGCTAGGATACTAGAACATTTGGGCTATATAAGAAATCCTAACCTCACTAACATCACTAATGTTGCAAAACTTTTCATAACCTTCCATAATAGATCAATTATAAGTCTGAGATGTTATGCCATAGAAAAAGTCAAAACTCCAACCAGAGGGGGGAACATCAAACATAAAATCTTATCACGAGAAGCATACTGGATATTTACACTAAAAACCAGGTTTCCTAAAGGTCTGAACATAAAAAAAGAATTAATGTTCCATTATTAGTAAAAGAATCTATGAAATTATCGGCAGAATTTAATATGGTCTAATAATTAATAATACCTGTCAATGTTCACGGCTTTTACAGATGACACCTAACTGTCCATACCAACGGGTCCCTCCCCCATCACATTCCTTGTTAATCAAATGGCGGTTAAGTATACAAAGATTTTTTTCAACACCAATTATCCTTAACCCCTTCAGGACTGAGCCTATTTTGGCCTTCAGGACGAAGCCGATTTTTCAAATCTGACCTGTGTCCCTTTATGTGGTAATAACTCCAGAATGCTTTTGCCTATCCAAGTGATTCTGAGATTGTTTTCTCGTGACATATTGTACTTTATGTTAGGGAAAAAATTTGGTCGATAAATTTAATATTTATTTGTAAAAAACACCAAGATTTGAAGAAAATTTGCATTTTTCTAAATTTAAATGTATCTGCTTGTAAAACAGATAGTAATACCACACAAAATAGTCACTGGTTAACATTTCCCATATGTCTACTTTAGTTTGGCATCATTTTTTGAACATTCTTTTATTTTTCTAGGACATTACAAGACTTAAAACTTTAGCAGCGATTTCTCATATTTTCAAGAAAATTTCAAAAGGCGATTTTTACAAGGACCAGTTCAGTTCTGAAGTGGCTTTGAGGGCCTTATATATTAGGCAGTCCCCATAAATCACCCCATTTTGAAAACTGCACCCCTCAAAGTACTCAAAACAGCATTCATAAAGTGTTTTAACCCTTTAGGCGTTTCACAGGAATTAAAGCAAAGTAGAGGTGAAAGTTACAAATTTCATTTTTTTTTTACAAAATTCATTTTTTTTTTTTAAAATCAGATACTTTTTTTATTGAAGTTTCAAAATTATATAGTACAAAACATACTAAACAAACCCTATCCAAAACCCTCCCCCCAGGCACCGTCACAAAATTCCAAATTAGATAGTATATGAAATAGAAATTGTACCAAATATCGAATACATTATTCACAAAATACAAGGTACATGGGACAGATCATTTTCCAAATGTCAAGTAGCTTAATCATGTACAAGCATGTATAATACAAAACAGATATAATATATGGCAGATATTTAATCCTCTCTATTTCCCCCCTTCTCCTTATCCCACATCTATATACATAACCCCAATACCGTGTAAAGGCTGGCAGTCATACAGAGTCCCTGAATAAATTTTATAATACAGATTCCATTACCCCTACCCATGGTCCCCATATGGATTCAAATTTTTTAAGCGTTTTGCGCTTTACATAGACAACCTTTTCCAATACAATCATTTTATTCACTTTTGCAATGAATTCGCTCATAGTCGGCGGGGCACCTTGTATCCAATGTAGGGCAATTAGTTTTCTAGATATATATAGCAACCTTAAAATAGCCAACCACTCCAAAGTAGAGGTTGGGGTGTCCATAATACATCCCAAAACGCATTCCATAGGAGTCCCTTGCAACACAGGTCCATAGGCCTCCTGAATCACCTTTAGTACATCCATCCAGTACGTGGTTAACTGTGGACAGGACCACAACATATGCATATGGTCAGCCCCCTCTTCCGCGCATCTGGGGCATTTTGAGTCACTCCTTACCCCAATATGAAAAAGAAATTTAGGAGTCCTGTATACTCTATGGATAATATATAATTGAGAAAGGCGCCCAGCCTCAATAAGAGAAGTATTCAAAACTGCTTTCATAATATCTATCCATTGTTCTTCAGAGATGGGACCCATATCTCTTTCCCATTTTTTAGAAGCCATCAGGGGGTATTTATCAAAAAATTTACTGATCAACAACTGATAAATATGTGAAATAACCCCCGATGTAACACTCCCGGTATGTAAAACAGACAACACCCCATCTGCGTGTATTGCCAAATCCACCGCCTTCTTCTGGGCATCAAAAGCATGTCTTATCTGTAAGTATTGATAGAGGGAATTTCGAGATAATTCAAACTCCTCTTGGATCTGTTGATAAGTTTTAAATACATCCTCCTGGAGCAACTGTGAGACATAAAGGATGCCTCTTGCTTTCCAACCCTCAAATCCTTGAAGAGAGAAGAATTCCGGAAGTGCCTTATTCCCCCATAAAGGTGTAAAAATTGTGCAAACCCCCATATCTCTAATAGCTCGGACTTTATCCCATACTTTACGCATTAGTGTATATGTGGGCGTATTCCTGCCCGCCAACATAGAGTGACCTGCCTCCAATACTGAGAATAAAACAGATGGTCCAAACTGTGCCTGTAGAATCGATCCATTGGATCCCTTTGATATAATTTCCCCCCACCCCTTAAAGTGCTGACATTGGGAGGCAAGAAAATATATCCAAGGGTTGGGTAGGGCCAGACCGCCGTCATGCTTTGCGCGCTGTAGAATTTCTAATCTAATTCTTGAGCGACCCTTCCGCCATATTAGGTCCCTAAAAAGTGCATTAATGTAATAAAAATTGCGTAATGAGATCCATACAGGGGAGTTATGTAAAATATACAATAATTGTGGCATTAGGATCATCTTAATAAGATTGACCCTACCCACAACTGTCAGATATAATTTACACCAAGCCATTATTTTCATTTTAAATTTGACCAGAAGGGGTTGCAAATTGAGAGCAACATATTCAGAAGGGGAGGTCGAGATCTTGATCCCTAAATATTTAAGATGTTTAACGCATCCTACAGGTACCCCATGCACCCCTGGTATAGAACACTTTGAATCCACAGGGAGCAGATGGGATTTATCCCAATTTATTTTAAACCCAGACAATGCCCCAAATTTCTCAATTAGGGATATTGTTTCTGCCAGAGAGCCACCCATATCCCCCAAGTATAGAAGCATATCATCTGCATAAAGCGCTACCTTTTCTTGCACCGAGCCATACAAGAAGCCCTTAATATCATCAGACAGACGTATGCGCGCTGCCAAGGGCTCTACTGCCACGGCAAACAGGAGGGGCGATAATGGGCATCCCTGTCTAGTCCCTCTTTCAAGAGCAAACCGGGGAGACAATCCTCCATTTGCCTGTATTCTGGCTGTAGGGCAAGAATACAGGACCTTAATCCATGCTATAAAAGATGGTCCAAAACCCATAGCCTCCAAGGTGCACCAAAGATATTGCCATTCCACACTGTCAAACGCTTTGGCAGCGTCCAGTGAAAAAATTGCTCTTTCGCCTACATTGTCTGCCCTCAGCTGAAGATTTAAAAATAAACGTCTCAAATTCATGGCTGTCGACCTAGCAGGCATAAAAGCGGTCTGATCCGGGTGTATAATGGTAGAAAGAACGCCATTCAACCGCAGGGCTAATGCCTTTGCCAGAATCTTAATGTCAGATGTTAATAATGAAATCGGTCGATAAGAATCAGCTAATTGAGGATCTTTCCCGGGTTTTGGCAAGACCACAATAATGGCTTCTTGCATAGAAGCCGGCAAAGAACCACAATCCAATGAATAATGAAATACTTCTAATAATTTGGGCAAGAGCACCTCAGAGTATTTTTTATATATTTCAACTGGTAGCCCGTCCGCCCCAGGTGCCTTATCATTAGCCATCTGTTTGACCGCTTCTTCCAATTCCTCCAACGTGAGTGGAGAATCCAGAAGTGCCTTGGCGCTTCCTGACAGCTTAGGGAGCTCTGCTTTACAAAATTCATTTGTAATAAAAAAAAATCTATACCACAGAAGGTTTTACCCGAGAAATGTAACTTATTATTTATTGCCCAGATTCTGCAGTTTTTAGAAATATCCCACATGTGGCCCTAGTGCAGTAATTTACTGAAATACAGGCCTCAGAAGCAAAGGAGTACCTAGTGGATTTTGGGGCCTCCTTTTTTTTAACATATATTTTAGGTACCATGTCAGGTTTGAAGAGGTCTTGTGGGGCCAAAACAATAAAAACCCCCAAAAGTGACCTCATTTTGGAAACTACACCCCTCAGGGAATTTATCTAGGGGTATAGTTAGCATTTTGAACCCACAGGTTTTTTTGCTAAATTTATTTGAATTAGTATGTGAAGATGAAAATCTACTTTTTTTCTGAAAAAACGTAGAAATTTTTTATTATTTCAAGGAATATAAGAGAAAAAACACCGCAACATATGTAAAGCAATTTCTCTCGATTATAGCAATACCCCATATGTGGTAATAAACTGCTGTTTGGACCCACAGCAGGACTCAGAAGGGAAGGAGCACCATTTGGATTTTGAAATTCTGATTTTGCTGGAATAGTTTTCAGTGCCGTGTCGCGTTTGAAATGCACTGGAGGGAACAAAATAGTGTAAACCCCCGGAAAGTGACCCCATTTTGGAAACTACACTCATCAAGGAATTTTTCTAAGGGTAAAGTTATCATTTTGACCCCACAGTTGTTTTGCTGAATTCACTGCAATTATTCTGTAAAGGTAAAAATCTACTTTTTTTCTGAAAAAAGGTAGCCATTTTTAATTTTTACAAGGAATAAAAGAGAAAAAGCACCCCAACATTTGTAAAACAATTTCTCCCGATTACGGAAATATGCCATATGGTAATAAACTGCTGTTTGGACCCTCAGCAGGTCTTAGAAGGGAAGGAGCGCTATTTGTCTTTTGGAGCTCAAATTTAGCTGAAATGGTTTTTGGGTGCCATGTCGCATTTGCAAAACCCCTGAGAGGCCAAAACAGTGGAAACCCCCCAAAAGTGGAAACTACACCACTTAAAGAATCTATCTAGGGATATAGATATAGTGGGCATTTAGACCCCACAAGTCTTTTGCAGGATTTATTAGAATTAGGCTGTGAAAATGAATATCGACATTTCTTCCACTAAAATGTTGCATTTTTTCAATTTCACAAAGGATAAAGGGGGTAAAAGCTGCCCAACATTTGTAAAGCAATTTCTCCCGAGTACGGCAATACCCCACGTGTGGGCATAAATGGTTTTTCATTAGAAAGTAATTAACCCTTTCTGGACTGATCCATTTTTTTCTTTTCCTTTTTCGTTTTTTCCTCCCCGCGTTCCAAGAGCCACAACTTTTTTATTTTTCAGTCAATAGAGCGGGATGAGGGCTTATTTATTGAGGGACGAGCGGTCGTTTTTATTGGTACCATTTTTTGGTACATACAACTTTTTGAGCACTTTTTATTACATTTTTAGGTAGAGCCAAGGTGACCAAAAAACAGTGATTTTGCCGTTTTAAATGCTTTATTTTTCACGTGAGACGCTCCATACATCACCCCCCACACTACGACATGCTATGTCGTGGTGCGCGCAGGGGTTAATGTGCAGCGGATGGTGCAGAGTGAAAATTACAATTTTCCACTCATATGCCATTTTAGTGCACTACATGTTATGCCCAGTTTGTGCCACTGAAGACAAATACATCATAAAATATTAACCGGGTTCTCCCGGGTATGGCGATGCCATATCTATGGACGTAAACTGGTGTTTGTGCATGCTGCAGGGCTCAGAAGGGAGGGAGCAGCATTTGGCTTTTGGGGCGCAGATGTAGCTTGGTAGTAGTTCTGTTTGGGGTTTTACTGGTGTTTCAGTTTATAATGTGGGGGCATATGTTATCTGTGCAGAGTACATCAGGGTAAATGTTATCTGTGCGGGGTACATCAGGGTATAATAAGAGGGTATAATAATGCAGTAAATAAATAATTATCCGCAGATATGTGTCGCACTGATAAATGGCGCCCAATCTTATCCGCTTTTGGACACTCTGCACATTTTGCATCGCCATATTCTGGGAGCCAGAACTGTTTTATTTTTTCTCCACCGGAGCGGTGTGAGGGTTTATTCTTTGCGGAACAATCTGTCGTTTTCATTGGTACCATTTTGGGGTACCAGAAATTTTTTTGATCACGTTTTATTCCATTTTTTGGCAAGCAAAGTGACCAAAAACCATCAATTCTGACAATGTTTTTTATTCTTTTATTCACGGCGTTCACCCTGGGCTATAAATTACAATTATATTTTATTCTGCGGGAAGGTACGATTACGGCGATACCAGATGTATATATTTTTTTTATGTTTTGCAGCGTTTGTGCAATAAAATCACTTATTTATAAAATTAATTATTTTTTGTGTCACCATATCCTGAGAGCGACAACTTTTTTATTTTTCAGTCAAAAACGCAGTGTAAGGGCTTGATTTTTTGCGGGACGGGTTGTAGTTTGTATTGGTACCATTTTGGCGTACATGCAACTTTTTGATCACTTTTTATTGTATATTTTGGGAGGGGTGATAACCAAAAAATTGTGATTCGGGCACTGGTTTTCGTTAATTTTTTTTTGCGGTGTTCACCGTGCAGGAAAAATAATATTACAGTTTTATAGTTGGGGTCGTTACGAACGCGGTGATACCAAATATGTGTTCTTTTTTTAACGTGTTAATTTTTTTCCTATAATAAAAGACTTATTATAGGAAAAAAAGCTTTCTTTGTTTATGTCACTTCTAACTTTTATTTTTACACTTTTTAAAAACATTTTTAATATCTTTTTTTTACTTTTTTCACTTGTCCCACTAGGGGACACTTAGACTTGCAGCTCTGATCGCTGCTGGAACACATTACACTACACATGTAGTGTAATGTGTTCTAACTGTCATTGTGACGTGACAGTCACACTAACAGGAAACATCGGAGGACCGGCCGGAGGCTGATCCTCCGAGGCTTCCGTACATGGCAACCCGGAGGTCATTGTCTGGCCTCTGGTTGCCGTGATAAGGATCGCCAGCCCCCGCAAATGCATGTGGGGGGCTGCCGATCCGCTGTAAACCTCTTCAATGTGGTGATCGCAATCGACCACCGCATCGAAGGGGTTAATTGTCGATTTCAGCGGCGACAGGCCGCTGATCGGCAACGGGGAGAGCAGGGCTGACACCCTGCACAGTTAACTGCCGCTGAGATGTAGTGCCGCGCGGCGGTTAACTGTCAAAGCACTGACGTTAGTGCACGTCAAGGTGCGCGAAGTGACTGCACACATTGACGTGCATTAACGTCAAGGTGCGGGAAGGGGTTAATGGTCTTTTGTCTGATTCTTTGTCTATTACAAATAGAACAAGACAGGGGTGTCCACTTTCGCCTCTGTTATATGTGTTAGTCATGGAACACCTGGCTGTGGCACTGCGGACTAACCTTAGCATTAAGGGCATATGTGTTGGTGCTCAGCATCACAAGTTAGCACTGTACGCTGATGATCTTCTAGTGTACCTTACGACTCCTATGATTTCTTTGCCATCTTTGACTGGGGAGTTTGAGCGATTTGGTCACTTGAGTAACTTCAAGGTCAATTATTCTAAATTGGAGGTGCTGAATGTATCTCTGGACGCCCCTCTAGCTGCTCATCTCGCTCGGGTTTTCCCGTTTAAGTGGGTAACTGCATCTTTAAAATATTTAGGGATATATATCCCCACACATTTGTCTGCTCTTCTCGGCCTCGGATTAGATATTCTATTCTCAGTAGGCCCAAGGTGGAGGGAGGTGCGGGCTTGCCGGACTTTAAGCGCTGCCATCATGCTGCGATCCTCATGAGGTTGGTGGATTGGTACCGTGCGGCTGCGGGTAAGCAATGGGTGCGAATCGTGAATAATATGTCCTCTCTTGCCTTGTCCTCTTGACCTTCCTAAGTAGAGTCGTGTGTTAATGAACCTTCCCTTACCCATCTTATCCCTCCACCCCCACCTTTAGGAAAGACACGTGACACCGAGGTTGGATGTGAAATGGCCACAGCAGCCGTTTATTAATTTCACAGTTTTATCAAAACAATTTAAATCCGAAACATTCGGATAACTAGTTAGGAATCCACCAGAGAATTCCTCCTAATAATTCACTTGACCCAACATGGGTCAGAATCGTACATAACAATTTAACGTTAACATTAACCCGAGCAGAGGAAGTCCTTGAAGCCCCTTCAGATGTTCCTTTTTAAGAACACACCGAATTAGCCATCTGCAAACCACCAATTACCTCCAGCCGTAAACCAGCTCGGAAGCACCGTTCACCTCTGCAGATGGCTCCAACCACTAGAAGTCCACTTCAAGGGGATAACACCCGATGAAGCCCTCAAGTGATATACCGACCACTAGAAGTCCACTTCAAGGGGATAACACCCGATGAAGCCCTCAAGTGATATACCGACCACTAGAAGTCCACTTCAAAGGGATAACACCCGATGAAGCCTTCAAGTGATATACCTTCTACCAGAAGACCACTTCAAAGGGATAACACCCGATGAAGTCTTCAACCATGTACCTTTTTTGGGGGACGCATACCCCCGATGCGACCCCCCCACCATTTTGTACTGACTGGCCTCAAGGACTCCCCCCGCCAGCTGCCATGACAACAGAACCTACTCCGGGAAAAAAGGAAAAACATGTTAAATAAGCACACAAAACAAAGACAACACTCATAAACGGACGTACATAAAGCCCCACAGGGGTAACAAACAAAGGGCGGGAGGGTGGGAGCTTGTCTCTCCCTGTGTTACTCCTCCCGCTGCTTCCGGCTCAATGCCGCAAACAGCGGGAAGCTCAGCAACGGCCCCCTGACTCCTCCTTGTCCCTCCTCCACCTCCTCCTAACTCTCCCTCCAACTCTCCCTTACCTATTAACCCTTTCCCTACCAGTGAGGTCATGGAGGCTTCCCCTTAAGCCCTGCAGGCTGCGTCCAGCCTCTTCTTGACCTTCCTAAGTAGAGTCGTGTGTTAATGAACCTTCCCTTACCCATCTTATCCCTCCACCCCCACCTTTAGGAAAGACACGTGACACCGAGGTTGGATGTGAAATGGCCACAGCAGCCGTTTATTAATTTCACAGTTTTATCAAAACAATTTAAATCCGAAACATTCGGATAACTAGTTAGGAATCCACCAGAGAATTCCTCCTAATAATTCACTTGACCCAACATGGGTCAGAATCGTACATAACAATTTAACGTTAACATTAACCCGAGCAGAGGAAGTCCTTGAAGCCCCTTCAGATGTTCCTTTTTAAGAACACACCGAATTAGCCATCTGCAAACCACCAATTACCTCCAGCCGTAAACCAGCTCGGAAGCACCGTTCACCTCTGCAGATGGCTCCAACCACTAGAAGTCCACTTCAAGGGGATAACACCCGATGAAGCCCTCAAGTGATATACCGACCACTAGAAGTCCACTTCAAGGGGATAACACCCGATGAAGCCCTCAAGTGATATACCGACCACTAGAAGTCCACTTCAAAGGGATAACACCCGATGAAGCCTTCAAGTGATATACCTTCTACCAGAAGACCACTTCAAAGGGATAACACCCGATGAAGTCTTCAACCATGTACCTTTTTTGGGGGACGCATACCCCCGATGCGACCCCCCCACCATTTTGTACTGACTGGCCTCAAGGACTCCCCCCGCCACAGCGAAACAGGCCTTGACCACCTTAAGCCTGTGAGTTCCGCCACACCACCACCGCCCTTTCTATTCCTTCTGCTATCGCCAAGCTCCAAAGATCAATGCCAACCTCGGTCAGATGAACCCCATCACCCCTCCAGAAGTTCCCCACTCCTGACTCCAAATCCCTGTGCCGCACACAAATGCCCCCGATTTTTGCTACGAAACGGGACACCGCCCGATTAACTTTTAATGCGAGCCTTATTGACTCTTTCACTGACCTAGCCAACCGCCAATGTTTCCTCGGGACTATGTCCGACCACACTATCACCAACTTGGGATAAGAAACCCACAAACCCAACATATCGTGTTTGATATCCCGCACCAACTCACGCAAGGGGCAGACTCCCAAGTCATCCCCACCCACGTGCAACACTAAGACCTCCGGAACCCTATCAAGCCGGGCCTATGTCTGGAATTCTGCCAACCCCCTGCTCCATGACATACCTCTAAATCCCAGCCAATGCACAACCGCATCCTGTCGCGGAATGCGCAACTGGCGACCGTCCGGGCACGTACGAATGACCCAGTGCACGTACGAATGACCCAGCAACCACACCAAACACGGAGGCGAATCTGAAATGGAAAACAATTAGACACTGCCATACAAAACATTTTTTAAGCGTTAACCACAACCTCATAACAAATGGAGCGGACATAGGACTTAACTCAGTTGGACTCCCAACGACCAATGCGCCGCACCCCTTCATCATCCAACCCCCAGCGCCCCGCTGCAGTTGCTGCGCCAATCCTGAAGGAATGAGATGAATATGAGCCCGCCGCGACACCAACCGCCGTCAGACATTCCTTAAATACATCTCCAAACTGAAACCTGGACAAAACGACCCGTCCACATGGCGTAACAAAGGCAAATCTGGAGACCCCGCTTGCGGCTTAAAAAACCCCGCATGCACTCTACTGGGCACATAACCGACCCCGGGAGGGCGAACAAAACTATCAGCTTACCCTTCCCTACTTGGCTAAGCAAAGCAAACGACACAGGCCTTCTACTATCCGCCTCCCCTCTACCTCGGCCCAACCCCTTCAAAGCCTGTAGCACCAAAAATTCCTTAGATACATCTTGAAAGCCTCGTAACTTGAAACCAAACGCCACCGCAGATATGAACCGGTTCACCTTTGCCACTGAAAACCCCGCCTCCCAGGCGTCCCCTAACCAGTACAAAAGTGCCACCAACCTGTCTCTATCCGTATTGACGTCACCCAACTCTCTTACCCACTCCTCCCACTGCCTCCAACAAGCAGAATAAGCACTCCACGTCGTGCGCGCCAAAGACCTTTGTATCAGTTGTTCTACGGGACCGAGACCAGATCCCAAAGATGTTCCGGACAAGCCAAACCGAGACGTTCCGCTCCCAGTGCCAATTGCCGAAACCGGTCCCACTGCGAGCGACAAAGAGCATCAGCGATGCAATTCCGTACCCCCGGCACATGCACCGCCACCACCCACGCGTTCAACGACAAACATACCAACACTAAATGTCGCAACAATTGAACTACAGGAGGAGAGGACGCCGTGATGTTATTAATGGCCAGCACCACCCCCATGTTGTCGCAGTAAAAAAAAAAACGAACCTTCTTATCCCTGACCCTGTCCCCCCAAATGGTTGCCGCCACCACGATGGGGAACAGCTCGAGCAGGGCCAGATTCCGCGTGAGTCCGCTGGACACCCAACTAGCCGGCAATTGACCTGCGCACCACGGACCTCCCCCGTAAGCTCCAAAACCGCCCGCCCCAGCCGCATCCGTAAAATTATTCAAATCACTCGCACTCCCGCCGTTGCCACTGCCAACCGTCTACCAAACACCCTCCCCATTGGCATAATCCGGCAGGCGAAATTCAACTTCCCCAGCAGCGACTGAAGCTCCCGCAGCGTCATTTTCTTCAGTCTACAAGCCCGCCGTACCTCCAGCCTCAAAGCACCCAGCTTATCCGCAGGGAGACGACACTCCATTGCCACCGAATCTATTTCAATTCCCAAAAAACAAATCGTCGCTACTGGGCCCTCCGTTTTTTCTGGCGCCAAAGGGATCCCAAAATCCCTCGCAACCTTCTGTAGTGCATAAAGCAAATTACCGCAAACCGGCGAACCCCCCGGGCCAACGCACAAGAAATCATCTAAGTAATGGATCAACGAGTCGACCCCGGATACTCCCCTCGCTACCCACTCCACGAAGCTACTAAACGCCTCGAAGTACGCACAAGAAAGGGAACGCCCCATCGGAAGGCACCGATCCACATAAAAGGCCCCATTCCAAAGACAGCCCCAACAGCCGTTGGCTTTCTGGATGAACTGGCAACAACCTGAACGCCGCCTCGATTTCGGTTTTTGCTAGCAGCGCGCCCGGGCCCGCAGCCCGCACTAACCCCACCGCCTCATCGAATGAGGTATAGGCTACGGAGCACAACTCGTGATCTATCCCGTCGTTTACCGACGAACCCTTGGGATACGATAAGTGTTGAATTAAACGAAATTTTACGGGCTCACGCTTAGGAACAATACCCAACGGGGACACAACTAAATCTTTTACTGGCGACTCAACAAAAGGCCCTGACATGCGACCCAACGAAACTTCTTTTAACAATTTGTCCGACACGACCTTGGCATGCGAGTAAGCCGATTTTAAATTCCTCCGCGTAACCGGAACCTCATAAGGAGGCGGGGAATAACGAAACCAACACGAAAACCCTCGTAAAGCAACTTAGCCGCCGCCCTGTCCGGATACTCATTTAGATAAGGGGCCATCTTTTCCACCCTCACCGGTGACACCCCCTTGACCAGCCGCGGAGGACTGGTTCCCTGACCTCCTTTTCCGCATACATTTCGCCGCCCCGTGTGATGCACCATTACACTCCGAACACACGTGCTTGAACTTGCACGTGGCCCCGAACTTGCACTGGCCTTCATTAAATTGCCAGCAAAACCCTGCCTTTCCCCCGCCGCCTTGTCCAACCTGACTAGACTGGCCTCCTTGGCCGGCGCTCCCGGGGAAGGACTGCCTAACCGGAGCCGTAACCCGTAACCAGAGAGCAATATCCTTCTGGTCCCACCGAATCGCCGGCCGAACCGCTTTTCGCTGACGGAATTGCTCGTCGTATCGCAGCCACGCCTGACCCCCATACGCCCTATGAGCCTCCCCAATAGCATCAAAATAACAAAACAACGCCGAACAATTTTCCGGCGCCTTTTCCCCTATCACACTGGCTAATATGGCGAACGCCTGCGACCAATTAACGAACGTCTGCGGGATAAGCCTATACCGCCGCCGTTCCTCCTCGTCCTTTTTACTCTCGTCCCGCTTGCTCTTATCCAAATTAAATTTAGCGAGCGGCAAGAGAGAAAAAATCTCTACATATTCGTCCTTCCAGATCCGCTCACGCACCTCCTGCTTTAAATGCGCCCCCAACGGACCTTCGAAACACACATACACCTCCCCACGAGCGCGATCATCAATACGCACCCGATCGCCATCTTTTTGCGCCTCGGTCTGTACCGACACCGCGACCGCCTCTCTAACCGCCGTTACGGGCCGCGCTTGTAACAATCCCCCTTCCCTGGGACCCTCCCAAACTACCGCCGGGGACACTTCCGTGACTACCGGCGCCACCGCCCTATCTAGGCGCCCGACCAGCTCTCTCAAGCAACCCACTAAGTCTGCCAAACCCGCGCCATCGCGCCCGCCCGCGCCACTACCGGCCACCGATGCGACGCTAGCAGCCCCCCCGCCGATACCCGACATAAAAATCGCTGGATATGACAATGATGGAGTTATACACTCACCGGGCTGCACAGGCGCTGTGTTCCCGTCAGCCGGACCATCCTGACCTCGACGATACACGTCCAGTTCACCTTCCTCCAGCTCTTCTCTCGCCGACGACTGTCCATCCAAACGACATCTTCGGAACGGGGATGAGGACGCGCTGACCGATGGGCCGGCAACCTGCCGCCCGACCGCCGGGACCCAGACTTCCGACCGGACCTGTTGCCTCGACGTCGCTGCAGATCTAGACGTCCGTCTCGCTGATCCTGAAGAAGCCTGCCCCCTGGCCGGAACATCACCAGGCGGGGCGGCCGTACCTTGTCCTCCGAATCTTCCATCCGATGGGGGAGGGGTGACAGGGAGCCCGGCCTGCGACTCCCTGCTTACCGCCGGACCCCGTCGCGGCTTGGGATTCCTGCCAGGACGCAGGGCCTGGGAAGGGGCGGTCCTCCCAGCTGCCTGGCCTGCAGCGTCCGAGATCGGGCTCCCTCTGCGACGCCGTGTCCGCGGGACTGCCTCAGGACTGAGGCGCTCTGGAGGTCGGGACCGCCGGGAGGGACGGGTCGACCCGGCCTGAGTCGCCGTCACCCCCGGCAACGCTCTCAGCCTGCTCCGAGCAGGAGCGGTTGTTGCCGACTCCCCCCCCGCCGCCATAGTAATGCTAGTAAGGGGGCCGGGGGAGGGGAGCCTGTCCCCTGCAACAGACCCCGAACGCCGGGCCTGGCGTGGCGAAACGGCGTCCGGGATCCTAGTTAATGCAGCCACGGTCTCCTCAAGCCATCCGGGACCGTGGTGCACATCAGCGGCACGCAGCCGCTCTAATAATACGGCCTCCGACATTGTTATAAGCGCGGGCAACGGGGAGCTTGTCTCTCCCTGTGTTACTCCTCCCGCTGCTTCCGGCTCAATGCCGCAAACAGCGGGAAGCTCAGCAACGGCCCCCTGACTCCTCCTTGTCCCTCCTCCACCTCCTCCTAACTCTCCCTCCAACTCTCCCTTACCTATTAACCCTTTCCCTACCAGTGAGGTCATGGAGGCTTCCCCTTAAGCCCTGCAGGCTGCGTCCAGCCTCTTCTTGACCTTGGTTGTCTGGTGTACAGCGACCAACGTCCTCTCTGCCTTTCCTCACACGTCATTTCCTTGTGGTATGGGAGCGGATCATTGGTGCCCTGGACATTGCTCACCGTCCGGGTCCTTTGACTCCTCTGTTTGATAATCCTTCCTTCCCTCCGGCGGTGGGTGTGGACACATTCCTCTGTTGGGGGAGACAGGATGGCGGATATTTGGCTCAGACCCTTACACCTGACGGTGCAATTTTGTCGCTTGCTGCTGTTTCTGAGGCCTGCCCGGGGAGACGATCAATATGGTGGTACTATTTTGAGCTACGTTCCTATCTTTCTTCCATGGGTGACTGTCTTGTGTTGCTACAGGGTAAGACTCCTCTGGAACATTATCTGTCTTTGACTTCTGCTCCTTCTCATGTGCTGTCCTATTTACATGGGATCCTCCAACCTGGTTACTCCTCCTCTCAGTTAACATTCACCAGAGCTTGGGATGAGGAAATGGGGGTTCAATATTCTGAGGAGGAGTGGGGAACTTCTTTCTTCCTGGCTCATAAGTTACCGACTTCCTGTTTTGCTCAGGAGAAAAAGTATAAAATCCTTACCAGATGGTACCGCTGTCCTTCCTTTCTACATAGGATATTTCCTGATGTGTCTGCAGCTTGCTGGAGGTGTGGGGAGGCTCCTGGAACCATGTTGCACATTTGGTGGGATTGCCCCAAGCTCCGTCCCTTCTGGGAATTTTTTTTTAATCTTGGCAATAAGCTTTTTGGCACTGACGTTCCTACCTCGCCTTCTGTTGGATTGCTTTCCATGATTCCTGGATCACTCCCATACCTCAAAAACGGGATCTTTAGACATTTTCTGACTGCAGCTAGAACGGTAATTCCACGTCATTGGAAGTCTAGTACTGTGCCTTCTTTGGAGGAATGGGTAAAGGAGCTGAATGGGATTATGAGGATGGAGGAGCTGATGTCTGCTGATCGTGGTAAGTCCGAGATTTTTGTTCGAACTTGGTCAGTATGGTCCGGATTCCGGGGGGGTCCTGATCTGCCTCTTTGGTTGGATGGCCTCTATTGAACACTCATCTCGCCAAATTCTGTGTGCTTTTGTCCGTATGTGTTCCCCTTTGTTGTCTTGTGTTTATGTAACTTTGTGTTAGAATTTGCACTTAACCGTGTCATTACTAATCGTTTTTGGGACTGGTTTCCCTAAATATTGCACTACTTTTGCTGTGGTTATGGTATTGTTACTTACCATTAGATTTTATTATTTTACTTCCTATTCTTTTGATGTTTGGGAGGCTACCTCCTACAACTACTCATATGTTTCTGTAACATTTCTTACAGTTTGACTTTATTGTATTGCACTGCGTGCCAACTTTTGCAATTTTGTGTACTGTTTTATCTGCTCTGTTTATTTTCGAATAAAAAATTTTGATAACGAAAAAAACCAAGGGGTTCACAAGGTGAGAAGACTAGTTTACATTTTTTTTGTCAAGGTATTACTCTAGGGAGCGCTCCTGTTATCATCTTTTTCTCACAATGTATTTTCCTAAGGTACTGTATACATTTCACTCATTAATGCCGACATAGCCAAGTGAGAACACAACAAAGTAAGCCTGCGCACCCAAATAGAGTACCAACCATCTACACATCATTCCAATAAAGGAGTTTTGCCTTTGCACAGTGCTCCAAGGGGAGCACAATACAACTTCAATACTGCAAATCCCTAACCTGAATGTCACATCTGCACCTTGGCTAGCTCCGATCCCTGCCATTAACCCCTTTGATGCAGCAATCGAAAGCGATTGCTGCATCTTAGCGGTTGCTAGCAGATCGCCAGCCCTGACAGGCAATCAGGACTGGCGACTGCTGCTATGGCAACAGGAGACACAATCGCCTCCTGCTCTGCCATTACGGAAGCCGATTAGGCCCTGCCGGGAGGCAAAGCCTAATCGGCTTGCTGTCAGTGAATAACTGACAGATCTAATACATTGCACTACGTAGGAAAAAAATAAAGCTGAGAGTTGGACCGTCAAGTCCCCTAGTGGGACTTGAGAAAAAGTGGAAAAAAAAGTGGAAAAAAAAGTGAAAAAAAAAGTTTGAAAACTTTGACCTACATATATTGGAATAAAAAGTGATCAAAAAGTTGCACGTATACAAAAATGGTACCTATAAAAACTATAAATTAGGTATCGCCAGAATCGTACGGACCCGCAGAATAAAGTTAACATGTAATTTATAATGCTTGGTAAACGCTGTATAAAAAAAACTAAAAAAACTATGCCAGAATTGAATTTTTTTGTTTACCTGGCCTCCCAAAAAATAGGATAAAAGGTGATCAAAAAGTTGCATGTTCCCCAAAATGGTACCAATAATAACTACAGCTCGTCCAGCAAAAAAAACAGCCCTCATATACCACTACGTCTATGAAAAAAATAAAATTAGTTAAGGCTCCAATAAGTCAGGAAATAAAAACATGCAGTTGTGCAGATCAGAGGGGAACATTTCATCTGTTTCAAGATACGATTTATCAGGGCCCTCAAATTAGGGAACCAGGAAGGGGAGGGCCCAAACATATCTGCTGGAAGCGAGGGTGCCCGTATTATACCAAACTGCAAAGGTGCGGAGTCTGGACCAAAAGGGGGATAAGAAATGACTCATCTATGGATCATTTTATTGTTTTTTTACCCCATTATCATGCCACCTGACTATGCCCTTGATGTACTCTGCCCAGATTACATGTACCCCCACATTATAAATGGAAACACCAGCAATAATCAAACAAATCTACTAACAAGCAAAATCTGCTCTCCAAAAGCCAAATGGCGCTCCCTCCGCTCTGAACCCTGCAATGTGCCCAAACAGCAGTTTACTTCCACATATATGGCATCTTCATACCCGGGAGAACCCTTTTAACAATTTTTGGGGTGTGTGTGGCAGAAACTGGGCATGACATATTTGTTACTGAAATGGCATATCTAGGGAATCATTTATGGATAAGACCTGTGGGGTGAAAATGCCTTGAGGGGTGTAGTTTCCAAATGGGGTCACTTCTCAGGGCTTTCTTTTTATTATTTCACATCTGGGCCTCTGCAGTTGTGAACCAATACTTTGTAAATCGCCAAATTAGGCCTCAATTTTACATGGTACACTTTCACTCCTGAGCCTGGTCGAATGTCCAGGCAAAAGATTAGTGCCCCATGTAGGGTGTTTCTAAATCCGGGAAACACTGCATAATAATTAGAGGGCTGTCTTGTTATGATGACAAGCTGGGCACAACATATTGGCATATCTATGGAAAAAAATCCCATTTTCACTCTACAACATCGAGTGCACACTAAATTCTACAAAACACCTACATAGTTAAAATGCTTACTAAAATGCATTGAGGGGTGTAGTTTCCAAAATTGAGTCACTTCCGGGGGGTTTCCACTGTTTTGGGCCCACAGGCGCCCAGAAACCAATCCAGCAACATTTGCACTCCAAATGGCGCTCTTTCCCTTCTGAGCCCTGCCGTGTGTCCAAACAGCAGTTTATGACCACATATGGGGTATTGCCGTACTTGAACGAAATTGCTTTACAAATGTTGGGTTCTTTTTTTCCTTTATTTGTTGGGAAAATGAAACATTTTGCGCTAAAGCTATGTCTTAGTGAAGAAAAAGGATTGTTTTTATTTTCACTGCCCAATTCTAATAAATTCTATGAAACATCTGTGCTGTCAAAATGCTTACTACACCCCTAGATTAATTCCTCAAGAGGTGTAGTTTCCTTAATGAAGTCAATTTTTGGGCGTCTTCATTGTTTTGTCCCCTCAGGGGCTTCACAAATGTGACATTGCCTCTGCAAACCATTCCTGCTAAATGTCATCTCCAAAATCCAAATAGCGCTCTTTCCCTTCTAAGCCCTGCCGTGTGTCCAGACAGCCGCTTATTACCACATGTGGGGTATTGTTTTACTCGGGAGAAATTGCTTTGCAAATTTTGTGGTTCTTTTTCTCCTTCAGTCCTTGTGGAAATGAGAAAAAATTAGCTAAACCTACATTTTCTTTGAAAAAAATGTAGATTTTTATTTTCAGGGCCTACTTCCAATAATATCTGCAAAAAAACTGTGGGGTCAAAACGCTCATTATACTCCTAGATAATTTCCTCAATGGGGGTAGTCTCCAAAATGGGGTCACTTGTGGGGGGGGGGTTTCCACTGTTTTGTCCCCTCAGGGGCTTTGTAAATGCAACATGGCCTCCGCAAACCATTCCTGCTAAATGTGAACTCCAAAAGCCAAATGGCGCTCCATCCCTTCTAAGCCCTGCCGTGTGTCCAAACATCTGTTTATTACCACATGTGGGGTACTGTTTTACTCGGGAGAAATTGCTTTACAAATTTTGTGCTGCTTTTTTTTCCTTCAGTCCTTGTGGAAATGAGAAAAAATTAGCTAAACCTACATTTTCAGGGCCTAATTCCAATAATTTCTGCAAAAAACCTGTGGGGTCAAAATGCTCACTATACCCCTAGATAATTTCCTCAATGGGGGTAGTTTCCAAAATGGGGTTACTTGTGGGGGGTTTCCACTCTTTTGTCCCCTCAGGGGCTTTGTAAATGTGACATGGCCTCCGCAAACCATGACTAGCCTAAGTGGAGTCATGTGCTGATTAACCATTTTACCTTTATTCCACTTCTTTCGCCCCCTTCCCAATAAAGACACGTGACAACCGAGGTTGGATGTGAAATGGCCACAGCAGCCATTTATTTATTTAACATAAATTAAATGCAATTTAATCCGAAACATTCGGATAACTCTTTTAGGAATTCGACCAGAGAATTCCTACTATAATTCACATGACCCAACGTGGGTCAATTAACACTAAACAGAGCAGGGGAAGTCCTTGAAGCCATTTTTTCTGATTTCCTTTAAATTAGCCATCTGCAAACCACCACCAACTATTTACCTCCAGCCGTAAACCAGCTCGGAAGCACCGCTCACCCCTGCAGATAGCTCCAACCACCAGAAGACCACTTCAAAGGGATAACACCCTATGAAGTCTTCAAATGATCTACCATTTTGGGGGACGCATACCCCCGATGCGACCCCCCCACCATTTTGTACTGACCAACCTCAAGGACTCCCCCCGCCAGCTGCCATGACACCCGGACCTGCTTAAAAGAAATAAAACAAACACAAGTTACATAAGCATACTTCAAAACACGAAAACAGATAAACCCACACCCTGATCTCATAACCGGACCTAATTCAGGGCGGGTGGGTGGGAACTAATTTTTCTTGTTTCTCCTCCCGCTGCTTCCGGCTCAATGCCGAAAACAGCGGGAGGAACAGTTACCACACCCCGGCTCCTGCCCACTCCCCCTCCTACTTCACCCACCTGTCTTCCTATTGGTTGAACCCTCCCTCCTACGGCAGTCATGGAGGCTTCCCGTTAAGCCCTCCGTGCTGCCGTCCAGCCTCTGCTTGACTAGCCTAAGTAGAGTCATGTGCTGATTAACCATTTTACCTTTATTCCCCTTCTTTCGCCCCCTTCCCAATAAAGACACGTGACAACCGAGGTTGGATGTGAAATGGCTACAGCAGCCGTTTATTTATTTAACATAAATTAAATGCAATTTAATCCGAAACATTCGGATAACTCTTTTAGGAATTTGACCAGAGAATTCCTACTATAATTCACATGACCCAACGTGGGTCAATTAACACTAAACAGAGCAGGGAAAGTCCTTGAAGCCATTTTTTCCGATTTCCTTTAAATTAGCCATCTGAAAACCACCACCAACTATTTACCTCCAGCCGTAAACCAGCTCGGAAGCACCGCTCACCCCTGCAGATGGCTCCAACCTCCAGAAGACCACTTCAAAGAGATAACACCCTATGAAGTCTTCAAATGATGTACCATTTTGGGGGACGCATACCCCCGATGCGACCCCCCCACCATTTTGTACTGACCAACCTCAAGGACTCCCCCCGCCACAGCGAAACAGGCCTTGACCACCTCAAGCCTGTGAGTCCCTCCAAACCACCACCGCCCTCTCAATTCCTTCTGCTAAAGCCAGGCTCCACATATCAATTCCAACCTCGGTCAAATGTACCCCATCACTTCTCCAATAATTACCGACCCCTGAGTCCAAATCCTTGTGACGAACACAAATGACCCCATGCTTAGCAACAAAACGTGACACCGCGTAGTTTACCATAATGCAGGCTTTGTTAACCCTTTCGACCGATCTTGCCAAACGCCAAAACTTCCTCGGAACGATGTCCGACCAAACAATCACCAGTTGAGGATAAGATACCCATAAACTCAATAGATCGTGTTTAATATCCCGCACTAACTCGCGAAACGGGCGCACCCCCAGATCATTCCCCCCCACATGTAACACCAGAAACTCCGGAACCCTGTCTAACTGAGAGTATGTCTGAAACTCAGCAAGTACCCGGCTCCACAACATACCTCGGAAGCCCAGCCAGTGTACAACCGCATCGTGCCGCGGAATGCGAAGCTGGCGGCCATCTGGGCGAACGTGAGCCCGCAATGCCCCCCAGTGCACAAAAGAATGTCCTAAAATCCACACTAAGCAAGGTTGATGATCTGAAAAGAGAAACAAAACCGCACATGTCAAACAATCAAAACACCTGACCGACTCACAACAAATGAGGGTGCACATAAGTCCGAAACCTATTGGACTCCCACCGGCCTATGCGCCGCACACCCTCGTCATCCAGCCCCCACCGCCCCGCTTCAGTAGCAGCGCCAATCCTGAACGAGTGAGACGAGTAATACCCCTGCCCTACGCCAACCGCAGTCAAGCATTTTTTAAACACTGCACCAAATTGATACCTGGACAAAAACGAGCCATTATTATGACGGAGCAATGGCGCCTCAGGCCCCCCAACCAGTGGCTTAAAAACCGCCATACAAGCGACTGGACACATTGCCGACCCTGGGAGGGCAAACAACACTATCCGCTTACCCCGACCTGCTTGATCAGTCTTGGACCGCTGCAAAAACAACTCAAATCTATCCTCATATAGACCCACATCAGCCTGTCGCAATCCCCCAGCTCTAGCCGCACTAGGAGAAACCAACTCCCCAATTCTGAGTGCTCCGAAAAACGCGAGGGAAAAAGCCAACCGGAACAAAACTACCTCATCAGGCAAATTACAAACAGCCCCCAGCGATGCACCCAACGACCCAAGCAGGGAAAAAGAAACGGGTCACCTCTGATCTGCTACCGCCCTACCCCAACGCAGACCTTTTAAAGCTTGCCGTACTAAAAAATGTTTGGTCACATCCTGGAAACCCCGTAATTTGAATCCAAACGCCAAACCAGCAACAAAACGATTCACTTTTGCCGGGGAAAACCCCGCCTCCCCAGCATCCCCCAACCAGTACAATAACGCCACCAACCTGTCTTGCGCCGTGCTGACGTTACCCAACACTCTTACCCACTCCTCCCACTGCTGCCAACACGCCGAATAAGCGCTCCACGTCGAGCTAGCCAATAACCTTTCAATCAACCGTTCCACGGGACCGAAATCAGACCCCAGAGATGTTCCGGGCAAGCCAAACCGACCAGCTCCGCTCCCGGTGCCATTTGCCGAAAACGATCCCACTGCGAGCGAGAAAGAGCATCAGCAATACCATTGTCCTCCTGCATACGCGCCAAAACCACCAGACCCTGCCGCGTCAGTAAACAGTTCCAACTCTCCCATCTCCTGTACCTGCGACATCCACAATGATCTACCATTATACTGCCCAAGGAACTCATCCCAGACCCGCAGGTCCGCCCTGTGATCCCCACCAATCCTCACAAAATAATGGGGCGCCCGAATCCCCGCCGTCGCTGACGCCAACCTCCTGCTAAAAACTCTACCCATTGGCATAATTCGATAGGCAAAGTTCAACTTTCCAAGCAGCGACTGAAGATCGCGCAACGTGATCTTCTTCAATTGACAAGCCCGCCTGACCTCCTGTCGCAATGGCAATAATTTATCCTCAGGCAGCCTGCACTCCATTGCCACCGAATCAATTTGGATCCCCAAAAAACAGATGGTAGATACCGGGCCCTCTGTCTTTCCAGGCGCCAAAGGGAATCCGAAATCCGTTGCAACCTTCTGCAAGGAATACAATAAATTCCCGCAAACCGGGGACCCGCTAGGGCCTACGCACAAAAAATCATCAAGATAATGTATTAAGGAATCGACCCCGGCCACACCCTTCGTCACCCACTCCACGAAGCTACTAAACGCCTGGAAGTATGCGCAAGAAAGGGAGCACCCCATTGGAAGACACCTATCAACATAAAACCCCCCGTTCCAGAAGCAACCCAACAGCCGTTGGCTATCTGGATGTACCGGCAGCAAGCGAAAGGCCGACTCAATGTCAGTTTTTGCCAACAACGCACCGGGCCCCGCCTCCCGCACTAACGCCACCGCTTTGTCAAACTAAGTGTAAATAACCGAACATAACTCGTGATCTATCCCATCGTTCACCGACGCTCCCCTGGGAAACGACAAATGCTGTATCAACCGGAATTTGTGAGGCTCCCGCTTTGGCACAACTCCCAAGGGTGATACCACTAGATTCTCAATCGGCGGCTCATCAAAAGGACCGGACATCCGACCCAAAGACACCTCTTTCAAAAGCTTTTCTGAAACGACCGCCGAGTGCAGATAAGCTGACTTAAGGTTGCGCCGTGTCACCGGAACCTCATATGGAGGAGGGGGATAACAAAACCAAACAAAAACCCCTCGTAAATTAACGTGGCCGCAACCCTATCCGGATATTCACTTAGATACGGGGGCATCCTTTCCACCCTCACCGGCGACCGCCCCTTGACCAACTGAAGCGGACTGAGGGCCTGACCGCCTACCCTTCCGCATACATTTTGAGGCCCCGTGTGAGGAGCCATTGCACTCCGAACAGACATGCTTAAATTTACAGGTGGCCCCGAACTTACACTGGCCATCGTTGAATTGCCAGCAGAACCCCAGTTTTGACCCGGAACCTTGCCCGTATTGACTAGACTGGCACCCTTGGCCAACACTCCCGGGAAAGGACTGCTTAGCCTGCGCCGTAACCCGCAACCACAACGCAATATCCTTTTGATCCCACCGGATCGCCGTCGGGACCGCCTTCCGCTGGCGAAATTGCTCATCATACCGCAACCACGCCTGGCCCCTGTACGCCCGTTAGGCCTCCCCGATGGCATCAAAGTAACAAAACAACGCCGAGCAATTTTCCGGCGCCTTTTCCCCGATCACACTTGCCAAAATAGCGAAAGCTTGCGACCAGTTGGCGAACGTCTGCGGGATAAGCCTATACCGCCGGCGTTCTTCTTCCTCTTTCTTACTCTCGTCCCGCTTGCCCTTATCCAAATTGAACTTTGCAAGCGGCAGAAGAGAAAATATCTCCACGTATTCATCCTTCCAAATCCGTTTGCGTACCTCTTGCTTCAGGTGAGCCCCTAACGGGCCCTCGAAACAGACGTAAACCTCGCCCCGAGCGCGATCATCAAGCCGAATCCTATCCCCATCCTTCAGCGCCTCGGTTTGGAACGACACTGCTACCGCTTCCTTTGCCACCCCCGGGACCTCCCCGACCATGGGCCCTTCCCATACCAACACAGGAGACCCAGCCGGCGCTACCGGCGCCGCTGTCCTATTTAAGCGCCCGACTAGCTTGCGCAAACAACCCACTAAATCTGTTAAACCATCGCGCCCGGCAACGCCACTACCGACAGCCGCTACCCCGCTCGCTGAACCACCCCCAACACCCGACATGAAAATTGCTGGATACGGTAACGTAGGAGTTACACACTCACCAGGCTGCCCAGGCGCTGTATTCCCGCCAGCCGGAAAATCCTGACCGCGATGCGACTCATCCAGCTCTCAATCTTCCAAATCCTCTCTCGCCGCCGACTGGTACTCGCACCGACATCTACGACACGGGGATCCCGGCACGCTGACCGATGGGCCGGCAACCTGCCGCCCGACCGCAGGGACCCAGACTTCCGACCAGACCTGTTGCCTCGTCGTCTTCGCTGATCTTGGCGTCCTCACCGATGCTCTCGAGGAAGCCTGCCCCCTGGCCAGAACATCACCATGCGGGGCGGCCGTCTACTGCCCTCCGAACACAGCAGCTGAAGGCGGGGGTGTGACATGGAGCCCGGCCTGCGACTCCTTGGTAACCGCCGAGCCCCGTCGCGGCTGGGGATTCCTGCCAGGACGCAGGCCCTGGGAGGAAGCGCCCGTCCCAGCAGCCTGGCCTGCAGCGTCCCTTGAAGGGCTCCCCCTGCGACGCCGGGCCCGCGGGGCCATGTCTGGACTAAGGCGCTCTGGTGGGCGAGTTCTTCGGGAGCGGCGGGGTGACCTAGCCTGAGCAGCCGCCGCTCCCCCCGAAGCCCTCTGCTTTATTACAGCAGGGGCAGACATCAACAGCTCTCCCCCCACCGCTGTATCCCCATCGTCTAAGAGGGGAGCGGGGGAGGGGAGCGCATCAGCGCGGGCTGCCGACCCATGCGCTGATGAGCAATGACGTCCGCCGGTGCTGTTCTCGCGCCTCCTATTAAATAACGCTATATTGTAATAGTTCAGACTTTTACGCATGCAGCAATACCAATTTTGTTAACTTTTTTTATTTTTTACATTACTTTAGGGGGAAAATGGGAAAAGGTTTTTTTAACTATTTGTTTTTAATTTTTTTCACTACTAAAAACTTTTTTGCACTTTTTTTACACACTTTATTAGCCTCCCTAGGGGATTTGAACCGGCGATCATACTAACGTATTGCAGTATATTGTCATTTTTACAGGCTTAAGTTAAGTGAAGGCAGCTCTGGGTGCCATCATTAGGCCCATTAGCTGCCATTACAATCATTGTCACCCCCTGATCTAACTGGGGGGGTGATGAAATGTGAGAGGGGGCCGCCCCCCTTTTTTCAATGCCTCAGATGCTCGCGATCGACCGCAGCATTTGAGGGGTTAAACAGCTAGGAACAGCACGATCACTGCTCCCGACTGTTAGTCCCGGGTGTCCACTGTAAAACACAGCCGACGCACGCAGCATATGGAGCGTACTCTAAACATCACCACCCGCACCCGGATGTAATAGCACGTCACGGTGCACAAAGGGGTTAATGTTCTCTTTTACGCAAAAATAATAATTGCAAGAAATTGGATGGCTGGTAAATCCCCAATTGTTATGGATTGGTTGAAGTTGGTTAAGACAATTAAAGAATATGAGAAAATAAGAGCAGACAAGAAAAATTGTATAAAAAAGTGGGAGGAAATATTGGGGATATGGAATTGATTGGTGTTCTATAGGAAGGTATAATTATTATTTTATCATAAGAAGGTTATAATATTATGGTACTTAATGATCTTTGGGGTGGGAGGGGGATGGGATTGGGGAGCTATATGTTGCCTGATGTAAATTGTGCAGATAAATTGTTGAGCATTATGATATTTATAATCACTGGATATTGAAATGTTGTAATGTTTGTATTACTGAAATTCAATAAAGATATGTGAAAAAAAACATTTGATGTGTGTTAGAATGTAAGGTAAGTGTGAGGTCATCAGTGATGTCATAATTCACCTTCTCTATAAAAGCTGCAGATCAGTCACATTCCGTTGAGCCGCTATAGACCAATAGTTTCTTGCTTTTTGGTACGTCGCTCTCACTTGACTTTTTCTTGAGTCCTGTGACTTCTAGAAATCTTGCTTTATCCAGAAGCTTCAGATCCACGATTCAGAGGTAAGAGGAGAACATGTAGAATGTTTCTTGTGAAGTAATGCAGCGAGTTCCATGTGCTGCCCCTGTAAGAATGTTTCTCTTTCACCCTCTTACTGGGTTAGATTCTAAGGTCAGGCGCAATAAATGAAATACAAGATTGAGTGTATGAAAATGTATATTGTATAAAGAGTGAAACTTTACAGAGACACTTTTTCCTTATCATCAACAATTACATGACAGGTTATAGTTACCATCCATGGTCTCCCCACACTCCAGGAAGTCTCCTTTCCAGTATGTCCCTCCTCAAGTGGCCTCCCAAGTGGCTGCCCTCATGTCATGCTTGGGTCTTTTATGCCCCCTTGTCTGCCCCTCTTAGAGACAAATAGTGTGACCTTCCTGATAAAAAGAACTTCCCCCCTCATGTAACATGCGGATATAGAATACTGGTGCCACTTATCAACCACCTTTAGCATTTATGACATCCTGAGTTTGTCCATGGGTAAGACTGGGTTCACACTACTGGTTAGCACCTGTAAGAGATACCTGTGAACCTCGGGGTCATTTATTGTGAGAATCAGGGTAAACAGTAGGAATCTTGCAAACTGATGAGACACATTTCATTAAGAAACGCAACTATACCCATGATCCTCCATCTTTGATTTACCCAAATAAAATATCCTATATAATATTACATATAATCTTATATGTGGCTTTCATTTTCTGAAACCTTTAAATTCTTACACCACCAGAGGGCGCAGTGTAGAGGAGTGCCGCTGTCTCCTCTGGCTGCACTGTCCTGTCTCTGCCTTGGGAGGGCGCTCTTCATGCAGTTATCACATGTTTATTGGGGAGGGGGCTGATAATTGAGGACAGAGAAGTCTAGAATCTATTTTCTTTTTGGAAGATGATTTAGAAACAAGTAACCACACAATGATTTCTCGCCTCAGCAGATTTGTGGATATGAAGATCATGAATAGAAAACATCAGACATTCTGTGTGGACACAAATCAAGAGCTCAGAAATGCTTTGGACACCTGGGATTTGGTGGAAGAAGACGTCTTAGGAGCCTGTGTCCCTTATTTCATCCAGGAGAAGGTGGCTGAAGATCTCTTCACTTATACGGATGTGTTTCAGAAAGCCATTCTGAGTAGCCTGTTACCATCTCAATACAACGCCGCCATGTGCCGCTTCTTCATCAGAGTCATTCAGTACAGAAGAGACGCGGCACACTACCTGAAGGAATATATAATCAATGTGCTATGTGAGCACTTGAAGGTGGAGTACATGAAGGGACAATACTATTCCTACGCCATGACTAAGAAGGTTATTGTCTGGCTGAGCATCCTCCATCTTGAAGCGGTGGTCGGGGAACTGAGATACAACATCGTTTATGAGGATTTCAATGCTGCCATTGTCGACACTTTGACAGAAGTGACATCTCTGTGTGCTACAGTCATCATGCCACACATCTTGGACATGCTGCCAGTGCTGGGCCAAGTGGTCAAAAATGCTCCTGACCAACTATCTAAGGAGACGTTGTGCTATGCTATAAGACGTTTATGCGGCAGCATCCAAGAATATATTGTGAAGGGTGGCAGCTGCAAAGTGCAACTTATGAAGGCCATAAGCAACATGAAGGCCAACATTTCCACCTGGTTGCCTGATGTCCATGCTGAGCTTCAAGACTCCACCAAAGTTGCCCTGGAATTCTTTACTGTACCCGAATCATCGGAAAACCAGCCGACCGAGCCAGGCAATGACGAGTTACAGACCCTTCCTCACGCCGAGCTCCTAGAAAAGTACAGGGAGCAATTTGCTGCGGAGAATAAGGAACTGGAAGATACAGAGAAGCAGCGTATTGGGATGAACATGCTTGTGACATCTCTGGTATCTGGCAGGAAAATAACAAAAGATTTCCTTCAGTTTCTGCTCAATGCCCTGAAGAATGCGGACCCAAAGGCCAAAATGACAGCAGCTATGTTCTTCAATGAGGCTTTGAAGCATCCAAGACTTATAAAGCAGAAATACCAAGAGTGCGCAATCCAACATCTGCTGAAGATCATAGAAGAGGACGATAACATCTTGTGCAGCATCGCAATGGAGGCACTGGGGAATGCCACCACCGGAGCTACAAGACTGGTGGAGAGCTACAAGAATAAGATCATTGCCCACATGGAGTTTAGACTATCAAAAACCAGCAGCATCAAGATCATCATGGCGGCACTGAGGGCGCTGTCCTCCATTATCAGACGCCTGAAGCTTTCTGTCCTCAGTAGACAATTCATTAAAATATCCCGGGAGCATATGGACTATCCGGATGGAGAAGTCCAGATTGCGGCCATAAACCTGTTAAGGGATCTGACAGAGAGCTGCCGCCTTCTGCTATTTGGATATTTTACAGACAAAGTCAGGAGCTGTATACCAACTTTACTCCTGAAATTACATAGTGACAACCAGGAGATAGTAGCAGCCAGTACTTCATCTCTGCAGAGCTGCCTCTCCTACATCAAAGGAGCCAACATTCGGGGATTTTTCCGGACGGAAATCTCTCCAAACATCAATGACCTGAAATCCATCTACAGCTGTCTGGCTCATAACCACCCAAAATTGATGAAGACCATGCTCCTCCAGATCCCAAGCGGTCTGGTCAACTCAGAGGACAAGGAGGCTGTAGTCAGACATGTTGAATTTCTTAAAGATGCCATCAACCATGATGTCATGTAAGACCTGGACTTATATAGTCTCAGCCTAGCTCTGGCCACACTGCACTGCGAAGGCTTCTCATGTAATATCAGAAAAGCCAATGAAAGGGCCGTCTCCATTCTGGCCACCAAGTGGTTTTACATCGGCAGTGCCAACAAATAAAATGCATTTATCAGGGATGAACCGCTGAGGACAGAGACATCAAGGTTGTAGATCACTTCCCCATGTACTATCCAAGGGTTGTGAACATCAATATCAGCTGTCAAGACTTGAACATCAATATTAACATCTAGGGGGCAGAGCTAGCAGTCTGACTTGCGAACGAGCCTCAGGCCTACATCGAGGAGTGTGAACAAGGTGCAGACTCACCGGCCGGTGGAGTCCAGCGATGCCAGTTATCCGTCAACATTAGATGACCAAGGACTTAGCTGGCGAGACAGACTATACAGTCAGTGTATGGGCAGCATGGTGGTGCAGTTTGGGGAATATGCCCGTCATCAGATCATAGAGACGGTGTATAATAACAACTCCACATATAATATACAGATGTAATGACACGTCAAAAAATAAAAGTCTACTCTGTTTTATATTGAAATTAATGGGTGTGCAGCCTGCAAGTGACTGAAGCTAATAAAAAGTATAGAGCACTCATTGTTTTTTATTGTAGACTAGATACTTGAATTTTTTACACTGAGATTCATATCGTAAAAGGTTTTTAAGCGGGTCACAAATGGTACAAAAGGTACACAAGAATAGAGGCCGAGCTGCAGTTCTGCTGAACGGCCGCTATGCAGTGGTCGGAACCATCTGCTTCCGGCAGTGTTGTCCAGTGCCCGGAGGCAGCTGGACTGGCAGATCGGTGCGGGGTCTCGTGTAGTAACGATTGTTTTCCCCATACATTACTGGTGATTGCTCCTTGTGATACGCTGTATCGTCGATTGGCGCTGGTTTTAATGGTCAGTATCGGGACATCTAAAATGACCTTTATTTCCTCAGACACCACCATAATTAGGCATTGGAACCAACCCTTCCACCTTAGCGGGTAAAGATTAACCATCTAAAAGGTTCACTATATACACATAAGGGCTAAAGGTGAAAACACAGAGGTGCTCACCATATATCCAGCGTATAACTGTGTCCTCCAAATCTTAGGAGTGCATGGAGCAGGAGTTGTTCTAGATAACCCAGACACGTTCATACCATTTTAGACAATGAATCGACATATCGCAAACTTGTGGCGAAACCAAGCACCGCATGTAAAGAACCTTTAAAAAATCTGCTAGAAGAAGGAATTGAATTAGAAGTATTAGCCAAGAAACAGGCTGAATACTTACTGATATAATTCCCTATTGTTCCCATATTCCATGGGATGCCAAAAATCCATAACTTTTCATGGTCTTGAAACTTGGGTTATCTGTGACATAGTTGGCTAGTACTCCTGCAAACGCAGAAAACACCCCACTGGGCACGATTCCCCCTCATGAATTTTAGTCAAACAAATCTCAAAACCTTTTCCCTTCCTGTCAGTTTTGGAATGATACAACATTATTCTCAACACACCATCCCGAAAAACCACATCGGTTAAATGAATACCGCCCTGCCCCCTTTTTGAGGGACTAGCCAATTCGCCAACCCGAAAAGCATCATAGAAAGCCCAAGAAAAAGCCAATTGAAACAACAACCTGTTAAGGATCTGCCAGGCACAGCTTCTGTATCCACGCCCATAGGTAATCAGTCTGCACCTGCTTCTATGTCTGTGAGACTGGCCACAGCCTGGCCAGACGGAGCTAGCTCCCACCCTCTGTCTATTTATACCTGCCTTTCCTGTTCCTCCTTGCTTGTGATTCTTCTCATTTTGTTTCCTGGCCCTGCTGCAGCTTCTTGCACCATTTGACCCTGCTTCATATTGACCCTGGCTTACTGACTACTCTCCTGCTGTGCGTTTGGTACCTCGTACACTCCTGGTTTGACTCGGCTTGTTCACTACTCTCCTGCTCTGCGTTTGGTACCTCGTACACTCCTGGTTTGACTTGGCTCGTTCACCACTCTTGTTGCTCACGGTTTTGCCGTGGGCAACTGCCCCTTTTCCCTTGCTTCTGTGTACCCTTGTCTGTTTGTCTGTCGTGCACTTATTGAGCGTAGGGACCGTCAGTCGCCCAGTTGTACCCCGTCGCCTAGGGCGGGTCGTTGCAAGTAGGCAGGGACTGAGTGGCGGGTAGATTAGGGCTCACTTGTCTGTTTCCTTACCCCCATCATTACACAACCTCTCATAATCTGAATGGGATATCCTGCGCAACTGAGAAAAAAGTCCCTCCAACATTGCAAAAGACACCGGCCTACGCTTATCCTTCCCGTCATGTCCTTTCTGAAAACCCTGCAGAGCACGCCGTGTCAAATAAATGCTTAGTAACATCCATACAACCAATTAACTTAAAGGAAAGTGCCGCTACTGACTTAACAACAGAGGAAACTGAAGACCCACTCTCCATAAGAGATAACAAAAACAAAACATCCCCCTAAGGCACTAAACGGACTCCCTTGACTACACCACAAATCCTCCAGCCGGAACCATCTCACCCTGATCTTGTTATAAGCATCCGACGTAGCAGGGGCCAGCGAACATTTCGCCCACCATATCAGACGAGCGACACCACCCTCCAAAGGTGTTCGGGGCAAGAAGCCGGATCCCTCTCCGCCTCTGGAGCTAGCCGACGGAAATGATGCCACTGCAACCGAGATAAAGCATCCGCAATGTCATTGGAAACACCGGGAACATGATGAGCCCTAAATAGAATGTTCCACCTCAAGCACAGTAGGACCAACTGGCGTAACACTGTGATCACCGGGGGGGAATTGGCAGACAAACTATTAATAGCGCACACGACTGCCATGTTATCACAGTGAAAAACCACTGACCGATAGGACAAAAGGTGTCCCCAAATTTCCACCGCAACTAGAATGGGAAACAACTCCAGAAAACAAAGGTTACCTGTCAAACCACACTCCCTCCACCCTAGTGGCCAAGTACGAACACACCATTTCCCCTGAAAGTACGCTCTGAAACCGATAGAACCAGAAGCATCAGTACACAATTGTATCTCCACATTCGAAAGTCCCGCTGCAATCCATAATCATCTGCCGTTATATTCTACCAAAAAGGAAACCCAAACCCTCAAATCCGCCTTATGCTCCTTGCCAAGGCAAATAAAATGGTGGGGACTTCTAACACCAGCAGTTGCTTGCGCCAAGCGCCTACAAAAAAAAACCGGCCCATAGGCATAATTCTATAGGCAAAATTGAGTTTCCCCATTAAAGATTGCAGGAGCCGCAGGGTGATTTTTGTTTTCACCAGAGCCTCCTGCACCGTTGCCCACAGATCAACAAGTTTTGCCTCCGGCAACCTACATTCCATTGCCTGGGAATCAATTTAATTTCCCAAAAAAAAGAGCGTCGTGGTTGGTCCCTCCGTTTTTTCAAACGCCAACGAAACCCCAAAGTCATCAAAAACATCAATCACAGCCTGTAAATATTGCACACGACGGCCGAGCCGCAGGGCCGACACAAAAGAAGTCATCCAAATAATGAATCACTGCTTTAGAGCCGGCTCGTTCATGGACCACCCACTCCAAAAATGTGCTGAAGGCTTCGAAATAGGCACAAGAAATAGAGCACCCCATAGGAAGGCACCTATCAATATAAAAAAGGCCATCAAACGAGCACCCCAGCAAGTGCATGGATTCTGGGTGCACTGGCAAAAGGCGAAACGCAGACTCCACATCCACCTTAGCCATCAGCGCCCCCTGCCCCGCCGTCCTAACCAAACGAACCACCTCATCAAATGACGCATAGGAAACCCGCGTCAAAGACTCATCAATATCATCATTCACCGAAGAGCCCTTCGGATAAGATAAATGATGTATAAGCCGAAATTTTCCCGCCTCCTTCTTGGGGACAACCCCCAGCGTGGAGACACGCAAATTGGAAATAGGAACATTAGAAAAGGGGCCTAACATTCTACCCAACAAAACTTCCTTCCACAACTTGTCTTGTACCACTTCTGGATGATCCCGCACCGAACGCAGATTATTAGCCATCAAAACCCCCACCCCCGGGGAGAACAGAATCCTAAATCCATCCCCAAAACCGTTCAATAACAGCTGCGCCTTCTCCCTGTTGGGGTACATCTTTAGCCAAGGCGTCATAGCGTCGAGGTTGACTGGACTCACCCCCTTTAGCAGGACGATCCCCTGGCTTCGTCGTGCCTCCTCGTGCCCGCTTAAAACACTTGAAGACGGGGTGGTTACCACCCCTACACCCGGCACATTCGTGTCTATAGACACAATTAGTTCCCGATTTACAGGTGCTCTCGTTGTAGAGCCAGCAGACCCCTTTTTTTTAAAACTCCCAAATGAACCCGCTCATCTAGACCCGCCGAGTTAGGACTGAAAGGGTTATGCAAACCCGCGACTTCAACACGCCCCCTCCTGACCAGCCCCCTTTGGTGTAGTCATAAGGCGCATCCAAAGGCTTATGTCCTTATGATCCCACCACAGGGATGACTGAACCGCCATACGCTGACGAAACTGCTCGTCATATTTAAGCCAAGCAGTTCCCCCATACGTTCTATAAGCCTCCCAAATAGAATCTGGTAGCCTAATAATACGCTGAGCAGCAACGCCATTGTGTGGTCAATGCAGGGAAATGCACACTATGTCTATTATATATTTTAGAAAGTTTGTTTGAAGCCCGATTGTGATACGCTAAACAGCAGAGCCATCGTGTGGTCAATGCTGAGAAATCTCACTAAATTGAATGTAATGCAGGCAGCCTAGTGATACGCTGAGCAGCAGCACCATCGTGTGGTCAATGCAGGGAAATGCACACTATATCTATTTATTATATATTTTAGAAAGTTTGTTTGAAGCCCAATAGTGATACGCTAAGCAGCAGCGCCATCGTGTGGTCAATGCTGAGAAATCTCACTAAATTGAATGTAATGCAGGCAGCCCTAGTGATACGCTTAGCAGCGGCACCATAGTGTGGTCAATGCAGGGAAATGCACACTATATCTATTATATATTTTAGAAAGTTTGTTTGAAGCCCGATTGCGATACGCTAAGCAGCAGCGCCATCGTGTGGTCAATGCTGAGAAATCTCACTAAATTGAATGTAATGCAGGCAGCCTAGTGATACGCTGAGCAGCAGCGCCATCGTGTGGTCAATGCAGGGAAATGCACACTATATCTATTTATTATATATTTTAGAAAGTTTGTTTGAAGCCTGATTGTGATACGTTAAGCAGCAGCGCCATCTTGTGGTCAATGCTGAGAAATCTCACTAAATTGAATGTAATGCAGGCAGCCCTAGTGATACGCTGAGCAGCAGCGCCATCGTGTGGTCAATGCAGGGAAATGCACACTATATCTATTTATTATATATTTTAGAAAGTTTGTTTGAAGCCCGATTGTGATACGTTAAGCAGCAGCGCCATCTTGTGGTCAATGCTGAGAAATCTCACTAAATTGAATGTAATGCAGGCAGCCCTAGTGATACGCTTAGCAGCAGCGCCATTGTGTGGTCAATGCAGGAAATGCACACTATATCTATTATATATTTTAGAAAGTTTGTTTGAAGCCCGATTGTGATACGCTAAGCAGCAGCGCCATCGTGTGGTCAATGCTGAGAAATCTCACTAAATTTAATGTAAGGCAGGCAGCCTAGTGATACGCTGAGCAGCAGCGCCATCGTGTGGTCAATGCTGGGAAATGCACATTATATCTATATATTACATATTTTAGAAAGTTTGTTTGACGACCGATTGTTACATAGTTACATAGTTACATAGTTTGTACGGTTGAAAAAAGACACATGTCCATCAAGTTCAACCAATGGATGGGAAAGGGGAATTGGAATGGGAAAGGGGAAGTAAAAAAATTCTATACATAGGAGCTAATATTTTTTTGTTCTAGGAAATTATCTAACCCTTTTTTAAAGCCATCTACTGTCCCTGCTGTGACCAGCTCCTGCGGTAGTCTATTCAATAGATTCACAGTTCTCACAGTAAAGAAGGCTTGTCGCCTCTGCAGGTTGAACCTTTCTTTTTCCAGACGGAGGGAGTGCCCCCTTGTTTTTTGAGGGGGTTTTACATGGAATAGGATTTCACCATATTTTTTGTATGTGCCATTCATATATTTATATAAGTTAATCATGTCCCCCCTTAGTCGTCTTTTCTCAAGGCTAAATAGGTTTATAGTTCTTTTTTTTTTTTTTTTATTCTTTATTTTCATGGCTAACAGCCAAATTTTTTACAGTAAAAAAAAATACAGATACGCATACATAAGGGAGGGTGAAATACATGTACAAGGTTAGGAATGCATTGAATTGAGTGACATAACCAAAATTTAACCACGTGTAGCAGCCTCGTTATTTCTAGAAAATACTGCTATATACTCCCCCCCTGTGCACACAAGAGATGATACAAGACAAAATGAGGGAGGAAAAGATGAAGAATGGGCAAGGGGTTGGAGGGGTAGCTGCTCCCCCCGGGACATCTCCGCTCCTCCAGACTGCGTCCAATATGGACTATTCACCAATGCCCGTCTGTCCCAGAATGTCTTTGTAGGAGTCGGAGTCCTGAAATATAATCCAAGGAGCCCAAGTGTGGCAGAATCTGGCATGATTATCATGAATGCTCGAGCTCAGGTCCTCCATGTGCATTATATCGTTGACCTTGGAGACCCAGAGGGACAGAGTGGGAGGAGAGGAATTCTTCCATCACAAGGGAATGCAGTGCTGCGCCGCCATCACTAGATAGTGAAGCAGGGAGAGTTTGTAGGTGTTTGCTGGGGTGTCATAGTGATGGAGGAGGAAGAAAGCCACATCCATAGTAAAGCTGGTATCAGTTACCTCGCAAATCACCTTTTTAACCCGATCCCAGAATTCTGAATGTGTGGAGGAGGGTACCATTGTCCAATCCACATCTCCAGCAGAGAGGTGATACGTTCGGAAAAATCAGATGCAGGCGAACCGGGGTCCCATACCAATGCGAGAGTAGTTTAAAACTAGCTTCTTGGTAGCTCGAGCTAATTGAGGTTTTATGGGCAAGAGAGAGAATACGAGAGCATTGGTTTGTGGTTAGGGTAATTCCCAGATCCGACTCCCATTCAGAAACGTAACCAGGCGCTGGGAGGTAAGGCGGGTTCAGGAGGAGGTGATAGATCGTGGACAATGAATGGCGAACCGGCTCAGAGCCAACGCACAAGTCTTCCAGTGGAGACCTAGGAGCTAGGAATAGCTCAGAGGGTGGTAAAGAGGAGTAGAAATGGCAGAGTTGAAATATGCGCCAGTAACCCAAAGGAAGGAGTTCAGGCATCTGTGTCAACTCCTCAAGGGAGAGCCACTCCGAATTCTTCAGAAAGTGCTCTGCCCTAAATACACCCAGCGCCGCCCAGGACTTGAACACCAAGTCACTCAGTCCCGAGGGAAAAGATGGGTTCCCCAGGATCGGAGACATGGGGGAGCAGAGAGGCAGGAGGTGTGAACGGACCGCTGCAAGGGCACAACATCTGAGCGTGGGACCGATCGTGGGGTGATGATGTAGGGATGTGAGAAGTCCGCGTTTCAGCCATGGAGATACTTCGAGAGGGACCGTCGAAAAGTTTTGTTCAATACCTACCCATGCCTTAAAAGGGGCGTGTCTACACCAATCCACTACGCGCACTAAGTGAGTTGCGTTGTAATACGCGCGAATGTCAGGAAGAGCCAGTCCTCCCGACACAGAAGCAAACGACTAAGGCGTGGATGCTTGCCATTAGAGACAAAAGATATTTGTATGGAGTTGATCGCTTTAAAGAATGATGGTGGCATTGCTATAGGAAGGGCCTGGAATAAGTAGAGTAGTCGAGGTAGGATATTCATTTTAAAAATAGTACATCGGCCCATCAACGTAAATGTGCCTCCCGACCACCTAGCACAGTCCGCCTTAATCTCAGTAAGAAACCTCGGAAAGTTAAAGTTAAATATTCCCTTTAAATCTGCCGGGATATACACTCCCAGGTACTTGAGCGCCACCGAGTTCCATTTAAAACTAAAGGATTGTTCTAGCGTAGATAGAATGGGGGCGGGGAGGGAGACATTCATGGCCTCTGATTTGGCAAAGTTTATTTTAAAATTGGAAAGGCTGGAGAAGCGACGAAACTCCTGCATCAGATTCGGGAGAGAAGTGATTGGGTTGGTCAGGAAAAACAAAAGGTCGTCTGCATATGCTGCCACCTTATTGACATGGGAGCCCTCCCCTAGGCCCTGAATGTCCTGATTGGTACGAACATGCCTTAGAAACGGTTCCAAGGTCAGGATAAAAATCAGGGGAGAGAGTGGGCAGCCCTGGTGTGTCCCATTATGGATGGCAAATTCTTCCGAGAGAATGCCATTCACTCGGACCCTCGCCGAGGGGCAAGAATACAAAGACATGATCCAACTCATCATCTGAGGGCCCAGGCCAAGTCGGAGAAGTGTTTCCTCCATGTATGTCCAATTGACTCTGTCAAAAGCTTTTTCAACGTCAGTTGACAAGAGCATCAGTGGAACCCGGGACAACTTAGCCTTATGTATAAGGTTGATCGCTTTCGTGGTGTTGTCTCGGGCCTCTCTGCCCACCATGAACCCCGCCTGGTCAAGATGAATGACCCCACTGAGCAACGGAGCCAAACACATTGCCAAAATCTTCGCGAAGAGTTTAATGTCTGTATTGAGAAGTGAAATCGGCCTGTAGCTAGCACACTGAGAAGGGTCTTTCTCTGGTTTGGGAATCACAGCAATGTGGGCCCTGAGTGTGTCTGGTGGAACGCGAGCTGAGGAGGAGAAGGAGTTCAAGGATGCTAGAAAATGTTGGCTAAGGGTAGCGGTGTATTTTTTATAGTAGGGGAGTGTGAACCCGTCAGGTCCCGGGGCCTTACCATTAGCGAAGCTCCTAAGTGCATCCGCTAGTTCTGGTGGAGAGATTGGAGCCTCCAATGTGCCTAGTACCTCCTCTGACAAAGAAGGCATACCTGAGTCTGCAATGTAGTTTTTGATACGTGTTTGGAAGTTGTTCGCCGTCGTGGCCGGATTGGTGGAATCTGTGTTATATAGGGAGGCATAAAAGTCGCGGAACTGTGAGGCTATGTCTAATGGCAAGTTAGCCCGAGTAGTGGGGGATGTTGCAATAAAGGGTACGTAGGTACGTGCTTGTTGAAGTCTCAGTGCTCTGGCCAGAGACCTGCTACATTTGTTCCCATATTCGTAGAAGTGGCGCTTGCATTTCGAGAGGGTAGCTTTGGCCTTAGACAATAATAGGATACGGAGCTCTTCTCGTTTCTGGAGTAACGCGACTTTACATGCTAATTCATGGGAACGCTTGTGAGTAGACTCTAAAACCCTAATTTCCGATAGAAGCCGAGCAGTGGTCTCCGTACTCTCCCTTTGAATCGAGCCCCGTGTTTAATAAAGGTGCCACGTACAACACACTTGTGCGCCTCCCACAGTACCCGTGGGTTTGTGTCTGCAGGGGTATTGGCCGTGAAGTATTCTTCAAGTGTACGCTGCACGTCTGAAGAAACCAAGGAGTCATTAAGAAGCAACGGATTGAACTTCCACTGGGATTGGTGTAATATCGGGGCCTGCAATGTTAAGGATAGAGTGACAAGGGCATGATCTGAGAAAGAGATTGAGTCAATATCGACGGCCTGTAAAATTGGGAGTGAGCAATGTTTGACAAATATTAGATCGAGTCTGGAGTAAGTGTCATGGACGGATGAGTAAAAAGAAAAATCTTTATCACCCGGATGTAATAGGCGCCATGTGTCCACAAAATTATGCTCGTGGAACGCTCGTTTAATACGGCGCAGTTGGGAATGCGGGATTGACGATGTCCCCTTTGAGACATCCATGGTGGGCTCCAATGCGACATTGAAGTCACCTCCCAGGACAATGGTGCCCTCCCCAAACTCCTCTAGCTCATCCAAAAAGCCAAGCAGAGCTGAACCTTGACCCACATTGGGTAGGTAGAAGGAAGCAAAGGTGTAGATCTGCGAATTAATGCAGCCCTTGAGTAGTAGCATTCGCCCCATCCCATCACTGCGAGAGACCAGAAATTCCCATGGAAGAGTACGAGACAGGAGGATACTCGTCCCCCTAGATTTCGGATCAGGAGAGAAACTATGATAGGCGTGTGGAAACCAAAGATTAGACATCTTAAAAGGTTTTTGTTCACTGAGGTGCGTTTCCTATAGGAAAGCTACATGTAAGTGTCTACCTTTCAACATGTTGAGCAAAATGGATCGCTTCCCGGGACTATGCAACCTCTTGACATTCAACGAGCCTATCCGAAGGTCAGTCTGGGAGTGGCGGGCCATGTCCCCGATAGGTGATGAAAAAAATTAATAAAAAGAGGGGGGGGGGGAGACAAAGAGGGGTAGGGGGAAAGACCAGAGAGAAAAAGGAAAATTGACAGAGAAAGAGAAAAGGACCCAAAGGCCGACACCCACGCGGCAAGAAAACCTGTGGAGAAAAGGTTAGTAACAAAACGGGAACAAGGAAAACCAAAGAGAAGTGGGGGGGGGACCCCATGCAGCGAGCAGCGCAAAACGTTAAACAAAAACTCGTCCGATGTCCACCAAGAGGCGGGCAAGGGAGGACATAACATTGTATGTTACCTGGCCCTACAAAAAACACGGCCATATAAGCCAGCTGAACCCTTCACCTGAAAAACTGTGAGAAAAGAACACTGTAAACACAGAGCGACATTATCTGTAACCTAAGATATGAAGCATTAAACTCCTCCTATTTGGAGGACCCGGAAGACTAGTACGTCCTGTTATAAAAGGGTGAGGGGGGGGAGGTTGAGGAGGGGGGGAGGAAAGAGGAGAAAGGGGGGATAGGAGAGGGTATGAGGAGGAGGGGAAGGGGAAAGAGGGTGGAGAGAGGAAAGAGATAAGTGAGAGATTCATCAGAAAGAGCACTAATGCGACACTCAACAAGATACAGATAAAACAAATCGGATCACAAATTAGGTCTCAGGTAGTGAATGAAACCTTATGAGTAGTAATACTACTGCCTGTGACAACATCATGTGGCCTTGTGTAACAATACTAACAGGATATCGTACCACGAGCAACTTCCTGACAATTCACGAGGGGGAGAGAGGGGAGGGAGGGGGCGCATGGGTCCGATACCAAAGACATCACTAAAATGCAAGGAAGGGATAAGGGGGGGGGGGGGTGAGGACCAGGAACAAAAGAAGGGTAAACTGTATGTCGGGTCATATCTACAGTTCTGTGGCCATCTGTGGAATCTTCGGTGACAGCTCACTCTCCACGGAAGTCTCGGAAAGTCACGGAGGAAGTACCGGGACTGCTCACAAAGTTCTGTTGGAAAAGGCACTCCTCGGAGGAGCTGTCAGGACACCCTGTAACAAAAAAGAGACGCTAGGCGCTGTACAGAGCCCAGCGCTATAAACTGTAGATCAGGTATTGCCATGGAGATCTGAGGGTTCTTCAGAAGGTAATCTACGTCAGGCCTCAGGAGGTAGTAGCAGCGAAAGATCCAGCTGAGACCTTAATGACTCTCGGAGCGAAGGCCTGTTGAGATGTTGGCTAGGGCACGGAGTGCGCCGGCGTTGCGATGGTTCCGGCTGGTCCAGTGCCAGCCAATCCGGGACCGGAAACGATTCGATCTGCAGGAAATTGAATAAGGCCTCCAAATCTGAGAAATGGCGCAAGAGGAAGGTGGCTGATTCTTTCCTGACGACCACGTGGAACGGGTGACCCCATCTATAAGTGGCTCCCGCAGCTTTGATCTTCTCTAGTAGTCGGTGCAGGAGACGCCGCATGTAGAGCGTGCGTGGGGAGACATCTGGCTATATCGTGACCCTGCATTCATCCACCGTAACCGGACCATGTGACCACGCGCCTTGAATGATTAAATCCTTGTCCGAGTAGTAATGTAGTCTACACAAAACATCACGAGGGTTGGATGGGTCGTTCGGACCGGGTCGAGAAACCCTATGGACACGATCCAGTAAAAATGTCGCTTCCAACGGCCTATTAGTGACCGTACTAAAGATGGCAGTTATCCTGGCTGGAAGGTCATCTCTGGGACCCAGGTCTGGGAGGCCTTTCAGTCGGATATTGTTCCTACGACCCCTGTACTCTTGATCGTCCAATTGTAACGCCAGGGACTGTATATGTGTTCTGCTGGAAATGGCTGCCTGCTCCAGAGCTAGCACTCTGCTGTCAATATTGGAGACCGTTTGGTCCGTGTTGGCAATCCTAGTGTCCACCCTATCCACTTCTTGTTGTAAGGCAGCGATGTCTTGTTGGTGGGATTGTTCAATTCTAGTCACCAGGGAATCTAAGTCCTGTCTGGTAGGGAGAGCTTGGATCAGTTCCCTGAGCAGGTGCAAATCTGCATGTAATGCGGGCTGGAAGGGTACTGAATCTGGGCTTCTGGGCAGGGACACGGTGGCTGGCTGAAGTACAGGTCCAAATAGGACAGGGGACACGTGCGGTACCTCATTCTTGCTGGCCCCAGGCTGTAGTGCGGTCGTCTGTCCCTGTGCTTGAGCTCCTGCTGCTGCGTGCTGAAGGCCTGTAGTTCTGCACGTGGCAGGATGCAGTGCCGGGTGCGCCATGACACCTGGGAGTTCCTGAGAAGCGGGCGCCGCTGATAAGAAGCGCTCCATGCTAGCACTCCGTGTCTGCAAGCTAGGTAAGGAGCGGGAGGGTGTAGTGCCTTGTCCCCTACGTTTTGCTGGCATCTCCTACCGGTTTCAGACGGGCTCAGGCTGCTATTAAGCACTCTGCTGCACGTGCTCCCCCGAGATGTGTGCTTACTCCGCCATAGCTAAGCCCCGCCCCCCCAGGTTTAGTTCTTTTAATCTTTCCTCATAACTTAAATTCTCCATGCCCCTTATTAGCTTCGTTGCTCTTCTTTGTATTTTTTCCAACTCCAGGGCATCCTTTCTATGAACTAGAGCCCAGAACTGAACTGCATATTCTAGATGAGGCCTCACTAATGCTTTGTAAAGTGGTAATATTACATCCCTGTCCCGCGAGTCCATGCCTCTTTTGATACACGACAATATTTTGCTGGCCTTTGAAGCAGCTGATTGACACTGCATGCTGTTATTTAGTTTATGATTTACAATTACACCCAGATCCTTCTCATCAAGTGACTCCCCCAGTGTAGCTCCCCCTAGGACATATGATGCATACAGGTTGTTCGTACCCAGGTGCATAACTTTACATTTATCTACATTAAACTTCATCTGCCAAGTGGACGCCCAAACACTTAGTTTGTTTAAATCTGCCTGTAATTCATGAACATCTTCCATAGACTGAACTATATTACATAGCTTGGTGTCATCTGCAAAAAATAGAAATAGTGCTATTAATCCCATCCTCTATATCATTAATAAATAAGTTGAATAATAGTGGTCCCAGAACTGAACCCTGGGGTACACCACTTATAACCGGGGATCATTCAGAGTAGGAATCATTGACCACAACTCTCTGGATACGGTCCTTGAGCCAATTACAAACTATACTTTCTAAACCTATAGTCCTTAATTTACCCATTAGACATCTATGGGGACAATGTCAAATGCCTTTGCAAAGTCCAAAAACACTATATCCACAGCGGCCCCTCTGTCTAGGCTTCTGTTTACCTCTTCATAAAAACAAATCAGGTTGGTTTGACAGCTTCTGTCCTTTGTAAAACCGTGCTGGCTGTCACTTATAATACTATTTTTTGTCACATAATCCTGTATATAGTCCCTCAATAGCCCCTCAAACATTTTCCCCACAATTGATGTTAAGCTTGCTGGTCTATAATTACCCGGCGAAGACCTAGAGCCCATTTTGAAAATAGGGATCACATTTGCCCTGCACCAGTCCCTTGGCACTATACCAGTCATGAGAGACTCTCTAAATATTATGAAGAGGGGGACAGAAATAACTGAACTAAGCTCCTTAAGAACTCTAGGGTGTAACCCATCTGGTCCCGGGGCCTTGTGTACATTTATTTTATTTAATTTAGCTTGCACCATATCTACATTCATCCAATTCAGTATATCAACTGATATATTAACAGCACTGGCAGCGGCTACATCAGCTGCTCCTTCTTCTGTTGTATATACAGAGCGGAAGAACCCATTTAGTAACTCTGCCTTCTCTTGATCCCCTGTGACCAACTCCCCATTACCACTATCTAAGGGGATTGTGATACGCTAAGCAGCAGCGCCATTGTGTGGTCAATGCTGAGAAATCTCACTAAATTGAATGTAATGCAGGCAGCCTAGTGATACGCTGAGCAGCAGCGCCAACGTGTGGTCAATGCTGGGAAATGTGCACTATATATTATATATTTGAGAAAATTTGTTTGAAGCCCAATTGGGATATGCTAAGCAGCAGCGCCATCGTGTGGTCAATGTTGAGAAATCTCACTAAATTGAATGTAAGGCAGGCAGCCTAGTGATACGCTGGGCAGCAGTACCATCGTGTGGTCAATGCAGGAAATGCACACTATATCTATATATTATATATTTTAGAAAGTTTGTTTGAAGCCCGATTGTGATACGCTAAGCAGCAGCGCCATCGTGTGGTCAATGCTGAGAAATCTCACTAAATTTAATGTAAGGCAGGCAGCCTAGTGATACACTGAGCAGCAGCGCCATCGTGTGGTCAATGCTGGAAAATGCACAATATATCTATTATATAGTTTAGAAAGTTTGTTTGAAGCCCGATTGTGATACGCTAAGCAGCAGCACCATCGTGTGTTCAATGCTGAGAAATCTCACTAAATTGAATATAAGGCAGGCAGCCTAGTGATACGCTGAGCAGCAGCGCCATCGTGTGGTCAATGCAGGAGAAATGTACATGTATGCGATTCCGCTGCAAAAAAACGCAACTTATTAATAATTTTAATCTTATACTCACCTAGAATTCTGTTTCTTTTTCCGGGCCAGCCTCCTGGGACGACGTTTCATCCCATGTGACTGCTGCAGTCAATCGCAGGCTGCAGCGGTCACATGGGATGAAACATCAACCCAGAGCTGCAGGATGTAGGAGGGAAGCGTCGCCATGGTAAGTATCCATTCCTGGCCGAAAAACTGCGGCACAGGGCAGTGCTTTTACACAGCGTATCTGCCTTGCATGAACATACCCGTACAGTATATACATATAGTAGCTGCTGTCTTACAACGATACAGCTGCAAACCACGTCAACATGTTGCATTCCCACGAGTCAGCACAGTTTTCAAATGATTGTTAATGTCCATGAAGTTTTTTGCAGACATTAACAATCATTTAAAAACTGCACCTTTTGATAAAACTGCATGTGCTGCATGTTTTACCGGACAATGGTTTTTACGATCTGATTGTTTGCATTAACCCCTTCCCTCTTTAGCCACTTTTGACCTTCCTGACCGAGCCTCATTTTTCAAATCTGACATGTGTCACTTTATGTGGTAATAACTCCGGAATGCTTTCACCTATCCAAGCGATTCTGAGATTGTTTTCTCGTGAAACATTGGACTTTAAGTTACTGCCAAAATTTGCTTCATATGTTCAGTATTTAATTGTGAAAAACACCAAAATTTAGCGAAAAAATGCAAAAATTAGCATTTTTCTCAATTTAAATGTATCTGCTTGTAAGACAGGCAGTTATAACACACAAAATTGTTGCTAACTAACATCCCCCATATGTCTACTTTAGATTGGCATTGTTTTTTGAACATCCTTTTATTTTTCTATGACATCACAAGGCTTAGAACTTTAGCAGCAATTTCTCACATTTTCAAGAAAATTTCAAAAGGCCATTTTTACAGGGGCCAGTTCAGCAGTGAAGTGGCTTTGAGGGCCTTATATATTAGAAACCCCCAAAAATTCACCCCATTTTAAAAACTTCACCCCTCAAAGTATTCAAAACAGCATTTAGAAAATGTCTTAACCCTTTACACATGTCACAGGAATTAAAGCAAAGTAGAGGTGAAATGTACAAATTTCATATTTTTTGGCAGAAATAAATTTTTAGTACAATTTTTTTTATAACACAGAAGGTTTTACCAGAGAAATGCAACTCAATATTTGTTGCCCCGTTTATGCAGTTTTAGGAAATATCCCACATGTGGCACTAGCATGCTAATAGACTGAAGCATCGGCCTCAGAAGCAAAGGAACACCTAGTGGATTTTGGGGCCTTATTTTTGTTAGAATAAATTTTAGGCACCATGTCAGGTTTGAAGGGCTCTTGCGGTGCCAAAACAGTCAAAATCCCCCAAAAGTGACCCCATCTGGGAAACTACACACCTCAAGGAAATTATCTAGGGGTACAGTGAACATTTTGACCGCACAGTTTTTTTACAGAAATTATTGGAAGTAGGACGTGAAAATTAAAATCTACATTTTTTCAAATAAAATGTAGGTTTAGCGATTTTTTTTCTCATTTCCACAAGGACTAAAGGAGAATAAGCACCATAAAATTTGTAAAGCAATTTCTCCCGAGTAAAACAATACCCCACATGTGGTAATAAACGGTTAGAGAAGGGCTGAGAAGGGAAAGAGCGCTATTTGGCTTTTGGAGCTCAAGTTTAGCAGGAATGGTTTGCGGAGGCCATGTCACATTTACAAAGCCCCTGAGGGGACAAAACAGTGGAAACCCCCCACAAGTGACCCCATTTTGGAAACTACACCCATTGAGGAAATTATCTAGGGGTATAGTGAGCGTTTTGACCCAACATAATTTTTGCATAAATTATTGGAAGTAGGCCCTGAAAATGACAATCTAAATTTTTTCAAAGAAAATGAAGGTTTAGCTAATTTTTTCTCATTTCCACAAGGACTGAAGGAGAAAAAGCACCGTAAAATTTGTAAACCAATCTCTCCCGAGTAAAACAGTACCCCACATGTGGTAATAAACGGCTGTTTGGACACACGGCAGGGCTTCAAAGGGATGGAGTGCCATTTGGCTTTTGGAGTTCCCATTTAGCAGGAATTGTTTGCGGAGGCCATGTCACATTTACAAAGTCCCTGAGGAGACAAAACAGTGGAAACCCCCACAAGTGACCCCATTTTGGAGACTACACCCATTGAGGAAATTATCTAGGGGTATAGTGAGCGATTTGACCCCACAGTTTTTTTGCAGAAATTATTGGAAGTAGGCCCTGAAAAGAAAAATCAACATTTTTTCAAAGAAAATGTAGGTTTAGCTTATTTTTACTCATTTCCACAAGGACTGAAGGAGAAAAAGCACCACAAAATTTGTAAAGCAATTTCTCCCGAGTAAAAAAATGCCCCACATGTGGTAATTAACGGCTGTTTGGAGACACGGCTTGGCTTAGAAGGGAAAGAGCGCTATTTGGCTTTTGGAGATCACATTGAGCAGGAATAGTTTGCGGCGGCCATGTCACATTTGCAAAGCCCCTGAGGGGAAAAAACAATGAAAACGCCCAAAAAGTGACACCATTTAGGAAACTACACCTCTTGAGGAATTTATCTAGGGGCGTAGTGAGAATTTTGACCCCACAGATGTTTCATAGAATTTATTAGAATTGGGCAGTGAAAATAAAAACAATCCTTTTTCTTCAATAAGACGTAGCTTTAGCGCAAATTTTTTCATTTTAACAACAAATAAAGGAAAAAAAAGAACTCAACATTTGTAAAGCAATTTCTCCCGAGTACGGCAATACCCCATATGTGGTCATAAACTGCTGTTTGGGCACACGGCAGGGCTCAGAAGGGAAGGACCATTGCTGGATTGGTTTCTGGGCGCCTGTGGGCCCAAAACAGTGGAAACCCCCCAGAAGCGACCCAATTTTGGAAACTACACCCCTCAATGCATTTACCTAGGGGTGTAGTGAGCATGTTAACCCTGCAGGTGTTTTGTAGAAATTAGTGTGAACTCGATGTTGCAGAGTGAAAATGGGATTTTTTCCACAGATATGTGGACAATATGTGGTGCCCGGCTTGTGCCACCATAACAAGACAGCTCTCTAATTATTATGCTGGGTTTCCTGGTTTTAGAAACACCCTACATGTGGCCCTAATCTCTTGCCTGGACAGTCGACCAGGCTCAGGAGTGAAAGCGTACCATGTAAAATTGAGGCCTAATTTGGCGATTTACAAAGTATTGGTTCACAACTGCAGAGGCTCAGATGTGAAATAATAAAAATAAACCCCTGGGAAGTGACCCCATTATGGAAACTGCACCCCTCAATGCATTTATTAAGGGGTGTAGTGAGCATTTTCACCCCACAGGTCTTTTCCATAAATGAATGCGCTGTGGATGGTGCAAATTAAAAATTTATATTTTTCCCTAGATATGCCATTCAGTGGCAAATATGTAGTGCCCAGCTTATGCCACTGGAGACACACACCCCAAAAAATGCTAAAAGGGTTCTCCCGGGTATGACGGTGCCATATATGTGGAAGGAAACTGCTGTTTGGGGACGCTGTAGGGTTCAGATGGGAGGAAACGCCATTTGGCTTTTGGAGCGTGGATTTTGCTTGGTAGTAGTTTTGTTTGGAGTCTTACTGGTGTTTCCGTTTATAATGTAGGGCATATGTAAGCCGGGCGGAGTATATAAGGGGCATAGTCAGGTGGTATAATAATGGGGTAAAAAAAAACAATAAAATTATCCATAGATGTGTGTTACGCTGTGACACAATCATTTCTGCACAGGCTGGTGTCGCACTGATATATGGCGTCCTTTATTATCCCCCTTTTGATCCACACTCCGCGCCTTTGTAGTTTGGGGAATTTTGCTAGGAAGTGTTGTCCTGGTATAATACGGGCACTGTCGCTTCCAGCGGATATGTTTGGGCCCTCCCTTTCCTGGTTCCCTAATTTTAGGTCCTTGATAAATCGCCTCTTCAAACAGAAGAAATGTTCCCCTCGGGCACAACTGCATATTTTTTTATTTCCTGACTTATTGGAGCCATAACTAATTTTATTTTTCATAGACGTAGCGGTATGAGGACTGGTTTGTTGTGGGACGAGCTGTAGTTATTATTGGTACCATTTTGGGGTACATGCAACTCTTTGATCACCTTTTATCCTATTTTTTGGAAGGCCAGGTAAACAAAAAAATGCAATTCTGGCACAGCTTTTGTCTTTTTTTTTATACAGCGTTCACCATGCGTTATAAATTACATGTTAACTTTATTCTGCGGGTCAGTACGATTCCGGCGATACCTATTTTATAGGACTTTTTTATGTTTTACAACTTTTTGCACAATAAAATTACTTTTGTAAAAATAATGTATTTTTTCTGTCGCCAAGTTGTGAGAACCATAACTTTTTAATTTTTTTGTCGACGGAGGTGTATGAGGGCTTGTTTTTTGCGGGACGAGCTATAGTTTTTATAGGTACCATTTTTGGATACGTGCGACTTTTTGATCACTTTTTATTCTAACATTTGTAGGGCAAAGTGACAAAAAAACAGAAACTCTGGTAACGTTTTTTACGGGTTTTTTTTACGCTGTTCACCGCGTGCAATAAATAATATAATATTTTGATACCTCTGGTCGTTACGGTCGCGGCGATATCAAATACATATGGTTTATTATTATTTTTCAATAATAAAGGACTTGATAAGAGTAAAAGGGGGATTGGGTTTTATTTGATTACTTGAAACTTTTATTGTTTTCAAACTTTTATTATTTGCACTTTTTTTTACACTTTTTCTCAAGTCCCACTAGGGGACTTGAAGGTCCAACGGTCAGATTTTTTTTTTTCTAATACATTGCACTACCTATGTAGTGCAATGTATTAGATCTGTCAGCCATTCACTGACTGCAAGCCGATTAGGCTTCGCCTCCCGGCGGGGCCTAAATCGGCTTCCGTAATGGCAGAGCAGGAGACCATTGTGTCTCCTGTTGCCATAACAGCAGTCGCCAGTCCTGATTGCCTGTCAGGGCTGGCGATCTGCTAGTAACCGCTACGATGAAGCAATCGCTTTCGATTGCTGCATCGAAGGGGTTAATGGCAGGGATCGGAGCTAGCTCCGGTTCCTGTCGTTACAGGTGGATGTCAGCTGTACAGTACAGCTGAGATCCGGTGATGATGGCACCGGCTCATCTTCTGAGCTGGTCCCAAACATTCGGCGTATATGTACGGCAAGATGCGGGAAGTCAATGCTTTCCATGACGTACATTTACGGCAAATGTCGGGAAGGGGTTAAAGGTTATGAACACCTTTTGAAACTTTTTTTTTTTTTAAATGTCAGTCAGTGTGTTTTGTGCAACTTTATAATTAGTTTTTATTAAAAAATCTTTTTACTTTTTGAGATACAGCTGCTCTGTTACCTGTATACAGAGAAGCTGTATCCTACGCTGAATACTGAACTTGTCAGGTCTGTGGGACTGATGGGTTCAGTGTCAGCGGGTCCTGTGTGTCCTGTGTGTCTGACATGCTGGATCCACCTGTAATACATCACATCTAAGTTAGATGTGATAGATTATAGGTGGATACAGTCGACTACTCTATTGATACCGCCAATAAAACGAAAACCTTGTGAAACGGAGACAAACAGAAACCATTAGCAACGGAAGCGTTACCATTGAAATGGTAACAGAATGCTATGGTTTCCGTTTGGTTTCCGTTCGTAGGTTCCCCTGACGGAAAGGTCTGACGGAACCCATGAACGGAACCACGATGCAGGTGAGAACGAAGCCTAATTATTACTGTATGATCTTTACAGATGGTGGAGGGTACTATTTTTTGGGGTATAAGCAACTCCCAGAATATGATTACCATAATTCTGGTCATACTGGAAGCTGCTAACCTGACTTTGCAAATGATCTCTGTACTGAAATGTATTTGTACTGAGCTTTGTTCTGGTCCTGTATTCATGTACTGAGCTTGGTTCTGGTGCTGTATATATCTAATGAGATTTGTTCTGGAACTGTACATATGTAATGAGCTTGGTTCTGGTGTTGTGTATAGAACTATATTGCTTGTAAAATGTACAAATGTTTTTATGCTCGGGTTACATAAAAAAAATTTGGAAAATAAATGACACGTCATTGATTGGTAGAGAAAACAAACATGGCGAGGGTGGAAGGAGATGTTGGGAAAGAGGTTGGGGGGGGGGCGCCAAACTGAATCTTTGCCCCGGGTACTGGAGAACCTAGCTACGACCTCTGCTATGTGTGTTGTATGTATGTGTCTGTGTGTGTGTGTGTGTGTGTGTGTGTGTGTGTATATGTTCCAGTATGTGTGTGTATATGTGTACATATGTCTCTATGTTAGTGTATATATATTTATGCCTCTGTGTGTGTTTATATATGTGTGGGTATACTCAGGGCCGTCGTCAGCACCCGGCGAACCCGGGCAAGTTCCAGGGCCCATTACCCTTGGGGGGGCCCACTCGGCCGCCGGGTGCTGTCGCTGCTGTCATCACGGCATCACTGTCCATATATGGACAGTCCGTGAAATTCATGGACAGTCCGTGAAATGAGAGGACTTTTGGAAACTGTCCGGAATAAAAAGAATGCGTCCGTGATTTCTATATTTTTTTGTTGTGCAAGGAGCTGCACATATGCCAATTGTGGCTGCGTGATGACCTCTCATGTAGAACATTGTTAGCAGCCTTCCCAGCCTCCGCGCACCACGTCTGGTCTGTAGGACTAGCAGGGGCCTCCTACCTGCCAGAGAGGACAACGGAGAGGAGGAAATCCGACAGCGGAGAGAGTGCGGCTTGGCTGGGACCTGACAGGTGACACAGGAGAATCTATGCAGAGCAGGACGCTGGGCTGCCGTTACTTCAGCTTGTACTGCTGATATGTGAAGCCCCTGCCCAGTGGCTTGCTCTGTATCTAATTCACTGCCCAGCAGCTGTACAGGTCAGCAGCACCCGGCTCCTTCACTGTGTCTGCACCACTGACCTGCATAGCTGCTGCTGCTGCTAAAATGTCTACTAAACCCTGTACAGCCCAGTACTCCCTTGATAGCCCCTTCAGTTCCTAATCTCCCTCTGTACACCCCTCCCCCCAGCACTGGAGCACCACCCCGTGCTGAAGAAGTCAGAGGAGACAGAAGTTGCCGAAGAAGCAGTCTACAGGAAGGAGATAAGTGTCAATGTGTCTAAAGACAAAGAGGTGACTGGAGTGTGACTCAATGTATGTATGTATGTATGTATGTATGTATGTAGTGTGTGTGTAATGGCTCTATATGTGTGTGTATATGTAGTTTGTGTGTGTATGTAATATTTGTGCGAGTGCGTGTGTATATTTGTGTGCATTTTGTATATATATGTAGTGTGTGTGTAGTGTATGTGTGCAGTATGTATGTGTGCAATGTGTGTATATGTAGTATGTGGGCAGTATGCATGTATGTATGTATGTATGCAGTATGTATGTGTGCAGTATGTATGTGTGCAGTGTGTATGTGTGCAGTGTGTATATGTGCATTGTGTGTATATGCAGTGTGTGGGCAGTATGTTTGTATGTGTGCAGTATGTATGTATGTATGTATGTATTTATTCAGTATGTATGTGTGCAGCATGTATGTATGTATGTATTTATTTATTCAGTGTGTATGTGTGCAGTATGGATGTGTGCAGTATCTATGTGTGTATGTGTGCAGTATGTATGTGTGTATGTATGTATGTATATGTGCAGTATGTATATGTGTGCAGTATGTATATGTGCATTGTGTGTATCTGTAGTGCATGGGCAGTATTTATGTATGTGTGCAGTATATATATGTGCAGTGTGAGTATATGTAGTGTGTGGGCAGTATGTGTGTGTGCAGTATGTATGTGTGCAGTATGTATGTATGTATGTATGTGTGCAGTATGTATGTATATATGTATGCAGTATGTATGTGTGCAGTATGTATGTGAGCAGTATGTATGTGTGCAGTGTGTATGTTTGCAGTGTGTATATGTGCATTGTGTGTATATGCAGTGTGTGGGCAGTATGTTTGTATGTGTGCAGTATATATGTATGCATTTAGTATGTATGTGTGCAGCATGTATGTATGTATGTATTCAGTGTGTCTGTGTGCAGTATGGATGTGTGCAGTATCTATGTGTGCAGTATGTATGTGTGTATGTATGTATGTATGTATGTATGTATGTGCAGTATGTATGTGTAATATGGATATATGTATGTGTCCAGTATGTGTATGTGCAGTGTGTGCAGTATGTATGTGTGCAGTATGTGTATATGTAGCGTGTGGGCAGTATATATGTATGCATGTATGTCTGCAGTATGTATGTGTGTGCAGTATGTATGTATGTATGTATGTATGTATGTGTGCAGTATGTATATGTGCAGTATGTATATAGGTATGTATGTGTGCAGTATGTATGTGTGTGTGTGTGCAGTATGTATGTGTGTGCAGTATGTATATGTGCAATATGTATGTATGTATGTATGTATGCATGCAGTATGTGTAGTGTGTGCAGTATGTATGTGTGCAGTATGTATGTGTTCAGTGTGTATATATGTAGCGTGTGGGTAGTATATATGTATGCAGTGTGGGCAGTATGTATGTGTGCAGTATGTATGTGTGCAGTATGTATGTGTGCAGTATGTATGTGTGTGTGCAGTATGTATGTGTGTGCAGTATGTATATGTGCAATATGTATGTATGTATGTATGGATGTATGTGTGCAGAATGTATGTGTGCAGTATGTATGTATGTATGTATGTATGTATGTGTGGAGTATGTATGTGTGTGTTTGCAGTATGTATGTGTGTGCAGTATGTATGTATGTATGTATGTATGTATGTGTGCAGTATGTATGTGTGTGCAGTATGTACAGTGAAGGAAATAAGTATTTGATCCCTAGCTGATTTTGTAAGTTTGCCCACTGTCACAGACATGAATAGTCTAGAATTTTTAGGCTAGGTTAATTTTACCAGTGAGAGATAGATTATATTTAAAAAAAAAAAACAGAAAATCACATTGTCAAAATTATATATATTTATTTGCATTGTGCACAGAGAAATAAGTATTTGATCCCTTTGGCAAACAAGACTTAATACTTGGTGGCAAAACCCTTGTTGGCAAGCACAGCAGTCAGACATTTTTAGTAGTTGATGATGATGGCCCACTCCTCTTTGCAGATCATCTGTAAATCATTAAGATTTTGAGGCTGTCGCTTGGCAACTCCGATCTTCAGCTCCCTCCATAAGTTTTCGATGGGATTAAGGTCTGGAGACTGGCTAGGCTACTCCTTGACCTTAATGTGCTTCTTTTTGAGCCACTCCTTTGTTGCCTTGGCTGTATGTTTTGGGTCATTGTCGTGCTGGAAGACCCAGCCACGGGCCATTTTTAATGTCCTGGTGGAGGGAAGGAGGTTGTCACTCAGGATTTGACGGTACATGGCTCCATCCATTCTCCCATTGATGCGGTGAAGTAGTCCTGTGCCCTTAGCAGAGAAACACCCCCAAAACATAATGTTTCCACCTCCATGCTTGACAGTGGGGACGGTGTTCTTTGGGTCATAGGCAGCATTTCTCTTCCTCCAAACACGGCGAGTTGAGTTAATGCAAAAGAGCTCAATTTTAGTCTCAACTGACCACAGCACCTTCTCCCAATCACTCTCAGAATCATCCAGATGTTCATTTGCAAACTTCAGACGGGCCTGTACATGTGCCTTCTTGAGCAGGGGGACCTTGCGGGCACTGCAGGATTTTAATCCATTACGGCGTAATGTGTTACCAATGGTTTTCTTGGTGACTGTGGTCCTAGCTGCCTTGAGATCATTAACAAGTTCCACCCGTGTAGTTTTCGGCTGAGCTCTCACCTTCCTCAGGATCAAGGATGCCCCACGAGGTGATATTTTGCATGGAGCCCCAGATCGATGTCGATTGACAGTCATTTTGTATGTCTTCCATTTTCTTACTATTGCACCAACAGTTGTCTCCTTCTCACCCAGCGTCTTACTTATGGTTTTGTAGCCCATTCCAGCCTTGTGCAGGTCTATGATCTTGTCCCTGACATCCTTAGAAAGCTCTTTGGCCTTGCCCATGTTGTAGAGGTTAGAGTCAGACTGATTAATTGAGTCTGTGGACAGGAGTCTTTTATACAGGTGACCATGTAAGACAGCTGTCTTTAATGCAGGCACCAAGTTGATTTGGAGCGTGTAACTGGTCTGGAGGAGGCTGAACTCTTAATGGTTGGCAGGGGATCAAATACTTATTTCTCTGTGCACAATGCAAATAAATATATATAATTTTGACTATGTGATTTTCTGTTTTCTTTTTTATATAATCTATCTCTCACTGGTAAAATTAACCTAGCCTAAAAATTCTAGACTGTTCATGTTTTTGACAGTGTGCAAACTTACAAAATCAGCAAGGGATCAAATACTTATTTCCTTCACTGTATATGTGCATTGTGTGTATCTGTAGTGTGTGGGCAGTATTTATGTATGTGTGCAGTATATATATGTGCAGTGTGTGTGCAGTATGTATGTGTGCAGTATGTATGTGTGCAGTGTGTGTATATGTAGCGTGTGGGCAGTATATATGTATGCAGTGTGGGCAGTATGTATGTATGTATGTATGTGCGCAGTGTGTGAATATGTAACATGTGTGCATTATGTATAGGTATGTATGCAGTGTGTAGATGGTGTGTGCAGTATGTTTGTATGTATGTATGTATTAGAAACAGGGAGAGAACCTCCAGCTCACCGGTCTGCGTCTCCAGCAGCGTCACTCGGATCCCCGCGACGGCCCGCGGTAAGGAACAGCAATGTAGGAGAAAAAATGATCCAGCGCTGATAGTAATTTAAAAGGGAAATGAGAGTCCCATGTTTATTGAAGAAAGATCTTAAAATCGGAGGGGAGACGCAGTCCCAAGGTGCAAGTAGTCAGGGTAGATACCCAAGCCTACGCGTTTCGAATGCGATCTGCGTTCTTAATCATGGCAAGTATGTAAGTATGTGTGCATTGTGTAGATGTAGTGTGTGCAGTATGTACACTACCATTCAAAAGTTTGGGGTCACCCAGACAATTTTGTGTTTTCCATGAAAACTCACACTTATATTTATCAAATGAGTTGCAAAATGACTAGAAAATATAGTCAAGACATTGACAAGGTTAGAAATAATGATTTTTATTTGAAGTAATAATTTTCTCCTTCAAACTTTGCTTTGTGGGAAAGGACACAGAGACATAAGAGACTTTCTACGCCAGTTTTCACACTTTTTAAGAAATGGGACGTGGTAAAGGCAAAGGGGCTGTGAGCCAACAAATTTATTATGATTAACCCCAGAAAACTGGCGTCAATTATAGTGGAAGTCTACGCCAGCTCCTCGCTAACATAGATTTCACTCCATGGGGCATAGCAAGGTAGAGGCCCGTGCTGGACCTCATACTTTGCCCCCCCCCCCTTCATCTGACCAAACCCTGGCCTCCCATTGGACAGTTAAATTAAAAATATATATATACACTACCATTCAAAAGTTTAGGGTCACTTAGAAATTTCCTTATTTGCACAGTTTTTTTTCAATGAAGATAACATTAAATTAATCAGAAATACACTCTATACATTGTTAATGTGGTAAATGACTATTCTAGCAGCAAACATCTGGTTTTTAATGCAATATCTACATAGGTGTATAGAGGCCCATTCCCAGCAACCATCACTCCAGTGTTCTAATGGTACATTGTGTTTGCTAACTGTGTTAGAAGGCTAATGGATGATTAGAAAACACTTGAAAACCCTTGTGCAATTATGTTAGCACCGCTGTAAACAGTTTTGCTGTTTAGAGGAGCTATAAAACTGACCTTCCTTTGAGCTAGTTGAGAATCTGGAGCATTACATTTGTGGGTTCGATTAAACTCTCCAAATGGCTAGAAAAAGAGAAACTCGACAGTCTATTCTTGTTCTTAGAAATTAAGGCTATTCCATGCGAGAAATTGCCAAGAAACTGAAGATTTCCTACAACGGTGTGTATTACTCCCTTCAGAGGACAGCACAAACAGGCTCTAACCAGAGTAGAAAGACAAGTGGGAGGCCCCGCTGCACAACTGAGCAACAAGCCAAGTCCATTAGAGTCTCTACTTTGAGAAATAGATGCCTCACAGGTCCTCAACTGGCAGCTTCATTAAATAGTACCCGCAAAACGCCAGTGTCGACGTCTACAGTGAAGAGGCGACTCCGGAATGCTGGTGTTAGGGATCTGCCAGGTACTACGTCTAGGTATACTCCTGGGATTAATCAATCCACACCTGAGGCCAGACCTGTTCGACTGACACCATCTCCCACCAACCAGGGTGGCAGGCTCAGGAGTGGGAGAGCCTATCGCGGCCTGGTCAGTCGGAGTTAGCTCCGCCCCCTGTCCTTTATTACCTGCTGTGTTCTCCTCCTCAGTGCTTGTAATTCTTTTGGATTCCTGGCCCCACTGCTGCTTGCTCCAGCCTGCTTCTGCCGTGCTTCTGCCTTGCTGCTGTTCTGCTTAACCCGCTTTGCTTTTCCTCCGGCTTGCTTCCTCCTCCGTGCTCACTGGGGTATACTCCACTTCATCCTGGTCCTGGCAACTCATTCACCGCTCCGTTTCCTCGCGGCGTTCCGTGGGCTACTGCCCCTTCCCTTGCGTGTTCCCTGTTTGTTCTCCCGTGCACTTAGACAGCGTAGGGACCGCCGCCCAGTTGTACCCCGTCGCCTAGGGCGGGTCGTTGCAAGTAGGCTGGGACAGGGCGGTGGGTAGATTAGGGCTCACTTTCCCTTCACCTCCTTCCTGCCATTACAGCTGGTCTTCAGGGCAGAGTGGCAAAGAAAAAGCCATATCTGAGACTGGCTAATAAAAGGAAAAGATTAATATGGGCAAAAGCACACAGACATTGGACAGAGGAAGATTGGAAAAAAGTGTTATGGACAGACGAATCGAAGTTTGAGGTGTTTGGATCACACAGAAGAACATTTGTGAGACGCAGAACAACTAAAAAGATGCTGGAAGAGTGCCTGACGCCATCTGTCAAGCATGGTGGAGGTTATGTGATGGTCTGGGGTTGCTTTGGTGCTGGTAAAGTGGGAGATTTGTACAAGGTAAAAGGGATTTTGAATAAGGAAGGCTATCACTCCATTTTGCAACGCCATGCCATACCCTGTGGACAGCGCTTGATTGGAGCCAATTTCATCCTACAACAGGACAATGACCCAAAGCACACCTCCAAATTATGCAAGAACTATTTAGGGAAGAAGCAGGCAGCTGGTATTCTATCTGTAATGGAGTGGCCAGCGCAGTCATCAGATCTCAACCCCATAGAGCTGTTGTGGGAGCAGCTTGACAGTATGGTACGCAAGAAGTGCCCATCAAGCCAATCCAACTTGTGGGAGGGACTTCTGGAAGCATGGGGTGAAATTTCTCCCGATTACCTCAGCAAATTAAGAGCTAGAATGCCAAAGGTCTGCAATGCTGTAATTGCTGCAAATGGAGCATTCTTTGACGAAAGCAAAGTTTGAAGGAGAAAATTATTATTTCAAATAAAAAACATTATTTCTAACCTTGTCAATGTCTTGACTATATTTTCTAGTCATTTTGCAACTCATTTGATAAATATAAGTGTGAGTTTTCATGGAAAACACAAAATTGTCTGGGTGACCCCAAACTTTTGAACGGTAGTGTAAGTGAATACAGTGCAGTGAAATTCAGTGACTCACAGGTGACATCTTCTCAGAATGGAGTCGTTCATGTTCTCTTTTCTTCTTCATCCGACCCAGAACACCATGTTGACTTCCAGTCTTCTTCATCTCCAATGCCCAAGCGCGAACCACAAGATATGTCATGAAAGTGTTGATGTAACCTGTATACCACGTTCACGTGACCCAATGTGCCACGTCACAGCTTATTCAAATCATGGAAGCGTTCAGTCTACATGACTACCGCCCGTCACGGTGTGCATACCTTAGATCAAAATTTTGACATATAACTAACTCTAAACCTCATAAGCTAATTTTCTTTAGCTATTATACTAGGATGTACAATTCTATATTAAAATATTATCATATTAGTCATGTGGCCTAGTATACCCACATCCAGCGATGGGTGGGATGGGTGAAACATAAAATAGTTTTCCATGAGTTTTGGACTGTGATGTGCTGCTGATCTCCCCTTTTGGGGGTAATATACAGGGAATATGGGGGTTATATAAGGGACTCCCATCATCCCCATATATAACCACCATTATCCGTGTATGAACCAGCCTACCATTATCTCAGTATAAAATCTCCATCACCCCTGTATATACCATTAGGGCGGGCACTGTCAGCTTGCTGTGGCGTGCGGGCATTGTGGCTAAAGAAGAAGTAAATGGGGTGGGCATTGAGGACACCGTGGACCAATAGGATGCCTGAAATGCCGGTATATGGGAGAAGTCCAGCAGAATCTGAAAATATGCCTCCTGATTGCTTAGGCTGGGTTCACACGACTTATTTTCAGACGTAAACGAGGCGTATTATGCCTCGTTTTACATCTGAAAATAAGGCTACAATACGTCGGCAAACATCTGCCCATTCATTTGAATGGGTTTGCCGACGTACTGTGCAGACAACCTGTCATTTACGCGTCGTCGTTTGACAGCTGTCAAACGACGACGCGTAAAAATACAGCCTCGTCAAAAGAAGTGCAGGGCACTTCTTTCACACGTAATTTGAGCCGTTTCTTCATTGAACTCAATTAAGCACAGCTCAAAATTTACGGCTGTCAGAGAAGCCCCGCAAAATGCGAGGAGGAGCATTTACGTCTGAAACAAGGCAGCTGTTTTCTCCTGAAAACAGTCTGTCTTTTCAGACGTAAAAGCCTGCTATTGTGTGCACATACCCTTAAAGGCTATGTACACCTTTGCACAGTTTTTTTTTTAAATTGCCTTGTATGTATTTTGTAAAATAAATCACATTTCTAATTGGTCTACCATTTGTCTTCTGTACCTGCAGTGTATTTCAGTTCATGGCCAGCTGCTGTATTCAGTTATCTCTCTAAGGCCCTGTTCACACCTGCGTTGGTGTGTTTCGTTGTTCTGCTCCATCAGTGGTGCAGAACAAAGGAATAACGTAAGCAACTGTTCCGTCGCACAACGGACACCGCCACCTGCCGACAGAACCCATTCACTTTAGTGTGTTCCATTGGCTTTCCGTCAGGCGGGGGACCGTGATTTTACCAGAGACAATAGTGCAGATGTGAACGAGGCCTTATCCGTCAGTCATCACCCTAATGGCAAACTGAGCAGCTCCTCCTTTGCAGGCTCATGAACAAGCATTTACTGTGGAATCTGCGCATGTGCATGGTCCTAATTACTGCATACCTCCTAACCGTCCCGGATATAGGGGGGTAGTCCAGGATTCTGGGCGCTGTTACACTGTCCCAAGCGGCCGGTGGTATGTCTTGGTGTCAACTGTATCTGCGTCCTCAGGATGCAGATACAGTTTAATCCAATGCTAATGAAAGGGATCGTCAGCTCCCTGCTTCTGTATTAGTACCACTCGCCGAGGAATTCCCGGGCACAGCGCTACTTTAAGTGCGGAGCCCCTTGTCTCACTATCCATATATGAACATTGACGTCGGGGACTACTCCTGGAACGGAATCCACTGCCTTTCCATTGCCGATGGTCTGGCCGGGGATTCCGCTCCTAGGCGGAACCCCTGATGTCACTTTCCATATATGTACAATTACATCAAGGGCTCCTCCTGGAGAGCAATCCTTGGCCACAGCGTGGCCGACGCTCTGGACAGAGATTCTGCTCCTATAGGGAATGCCTTACGTCACTGTCCATATATGGACAGTGACGGCAGGGGCTCCTCCTGGAGTGGAATCCCTGGGGGAGTGGCACCATCTACATGGGCACTGTGTGTGACACTATCTATATGGGCACTGGCGCTTTATATGTGTGCACTGGTACTAGGGGTAGCTAAGGGGGCATTAAACTGTATGGGGGCAGCTATTTGTCATTATACTGTGTAGGGGGTCCTATGGGAACATAATAATGAGTGGCCTGAACCGGGTATGTGTGGGCGGAGATTACTTAGATTAGATACTTGAAAGTTGGTAGGTATGTTTACTGGTGTGTGCTGGGGCAGAGCGAGTGTGCCTACTCCAAATTTGCAGCATAAGGCAATGAGGTTGCTTTACCACATGCCAATGCTGCAATTTTGGGAATTGCTCCCTCTAGTGACCAGCACATGGAAATGTTATAAATTAGAATCTGATTTATAATATTTCCTGACTTGTGAAAAAATTAAAAAATTAAAACAATGTTTAATCACTTATATACTAACTGTTTAACTGAAAAAAATAAATAATTCCTAGCGACACATTCCCTTTAATACTGGCGTTTCATACACCAGTCCTATTAAACAGTTTGCTGGAGTAAGATGCAACACATTTATTAACAGGCGAACGACTCTTAATAAATGTGTCACATCTTTTAGCTGCAACGCGGCCTGTCATCAGTACTTTCTACGTGCTGTGGCCTGCTGTACATTTAAAGTACATTTTAAAAATATATTTTATTGTCTGATTGGGGGGGAGGTATGGGTCTGGCACGGACCTTTGCCTTGTTACGCCCCCCAGAGATAAATCAGGGCCACACTATACATATAGATTTCTGCTATAATTTACATCAGTTACTGGCGTAAATTATAGTAAAATTGTTGGCCATTTCTGCTAAGCCCCGCTCATTTTTTGCCCCCAAAAATTATGACATTTGCGTATTTTGTGAATTTTCTACGCTAATAAACTGTTGTAGAAAGGTTAATATATTCCCCCCAAAGGCTACAGACCGTAATACAATATCTTAACCCCTTCCCTCTATAGCCACTTTTGACCTTCCTGACAGAGCCTCATTTTTCAAATCTGACATGTGTCACTTTATGTGGTAATAACGTCGGATTGCTTTTAGCTATCCAAGCGATTCTGAGATTGTTTTCTCATGACACATTGGACTTGTTGTTACTGGCAAAATTTGCTCGATATGTTCAGTATTTAATTGTGAAAAACACCAAAATTTAGCGAAAAATTGCAAACATTTGCATTTTTCTCAACTTAAATGTATCTGCTTGTAAGACAGGCAGTTATAACACACACAATTGTTGCTAACTAACATCCCCCATATGTCTACTTTAGTTTGGCATCGTCTTTTGAACATCCTCTTATTTTTCTAGGACGTTACAAGGCTTTGAACTTTAGCAGCAATTTCTCACATTTTCAAGAAAATTTCAAAAGGCTATTTTTACAGGGGCCCGTTCACTTGTGAAGTGGCTTTGAGGGCCTTATATATTAGAAACCCCAAAAAAGTCACCCCATTTTGAAAACTTCACCCCTCAAAGTATTCAAAACAGCATTTAGAACATTTCTTAACCCTTTAAACTTTTCACAGGAATTAAAGCAATGTAGGGGTGAAATTTACAAATAAATTTTTAATCCATTTTTATTTATAACACAGAAAGTTTTTCCATAGAAATGCAACTCAATATTTATTGCCCAGATTCTGCAGTTTTAGGAAATATCCCATATGTGGCCGTAGCGTGCTACTGGACTGAAGCACCGGCCTCAGAAGCAAAGGAGCACCTAGTGGATTTTGGGCCCTTATTTTTATTCAAATATATTTTAGGCACCATGTCAGGTTTCAAGGGCTCTTGCGGTGCCAAAACAGTGGAAATCCACCAAAAGTGATCCCATTTGAGAAACTACACACCTCAAGGAAATTATCTAGGTGTATACTGAGCGTTTTGACCCCGCAGGTTTTTTGCAGAAATTATTGGAAGTAGGCCCTGAAAATAAAAATCTAAATTTTTTCAAAGAAAATGTAGGTAAAGCTAATTTTTTCTCATTTCCACAAGGACTGAAGGAGAAAAGGCACCACAACATTTGTAAAGCAATTTCTCCCGAGTAAAACAATACCCCACATGTGGTAATAAATGGCTGTTTGGACACACGGCAGGGCTTAGAACGGATGGAGCACCATTTGGCTTTTGGAGTTCACATTTAGCAGGGATGGTTTGCGGAGGCCATGTCACATTTACAAAGCCCCTGAGGGGATAAAACAGTGTAAACCCCCCACAAGTGACCTCATTTTGGAAACTACACCCATTGAGGAAATTATCTAGGGGTATACTGAGCGTTTTGACCCCACAGGTTTTTTGCAGAAATTATTGGAAGTAGGCCCTGAAAATAAAAATCTACATATTTTCAAAGAAAATGTAGTTTTAGCACATTTTTTCTCATTTCCACAAAGACTGAAGGAGAAAAAGTCAGCAAAATTTGTAAAGCAATTTCTCCCGAGTAAAACAGTACCCCACATGTGGTAATAAACGGCTGTTTGGACACACGGCAGGGCTTAGAATGGAAAGAGCGCTATTTGGCTTTTGGAGATCACATTTAGCAGGAATGGTTTGCGGAGGCAATGTCGCATTTGCAAAGCCCCTGAGGGGCAAAACAATGAAAACACCCAAATAGTGACTCCCTTTAGTAAACTACACCCCTTGAGGAATCCATCTAGGAGTATTGTGAGCATTTTGACCCCATAGATGTTTCATAGAATTTATTAGAATTGGGCAGTGAAAATAAAAACAATCCTTTTTCTTCAATAAGACGTAGTTTTACCGCAAATTTTTTGGATTTCTCAACAAATAATGCAAAAAAAGAACACAACATTTGTAAAGCAATTTCTCCCGAGTACGGCAATACCCCATATGTGGTCATAAACGGCTGTTTGGGCACACGGCAAGGCTCAGAAAGGAAAGAGCGCCATTTGGAGTGCAGATTTTGCTGGATTGGTTTCTGGGCACATGTGGGACCAAAACTGTGGATACCCCGCAGAAGTGACCACATTTTGGAAACTACGCCCTCAATGCATTTGCCTAGGGGTGTAGTAAGCATGTTAACCCTGCAGGTGTTTTGTAGAAATTAGTGTGCACTCGATGTTGCAGAGTGAAAATGGGATTTTTTTTCCATAGATATGCCAATATGTGGTGCCCAGCTTGTGCCACCATAACAAGACAGCTCTCTAATTATTATGCTGGGTTTCCTGGTTTTAGAAACACCCTTCATGTTGCCCTAATCTTTTGCCGAACATTCGACCAGGCTCAGGAGTGAAAGCGTACCATGCAAAATCGAGGCCTAATTTGGCGATTTATAAAGTATTGGATCACAATTGCAGAGGCTCAGATGTGAAATAATAAAAAGAAAGCCCTGAGAAGTGACCCCATTTGGAAACTGCACCCCTCAAGGCATCTATTAAGGGGTGTAGTGAGCATTTTCACCCACAGGTATTTTCCATAAATGATTGCGCTGCGGGTGGTGCAAAGTAAAAATTGATATTTTTCTCTAGAAATGCCATTTCAATGGCAAATATGTCATACCCAGCTTATGTCACTGGAGACACACACCCCAAAATTTTTTAAAAGGGTTCTCCCGGGTATGACGATGCCATATATGTGGAAGGAAACTGCTGTTTGGGCACACTGTAGGGTTCAGATGGGTGGGAGTGTCATTTGGCTTTTGGAGCGTGGAATTTGCTTGGTAATAGTTTTGTTTGGAGTGTTTCCGTTTATAACGTGGGGCATATGTGAGCTGGGCAGAGTACATCAGGGGCATAGTCAGGGGGTATAATAATGGGGTAAAAAAACTATAAAATAATCCATTTATGTGTGTTACGCTGTGAAGCAATCCTTTCTGCACAGGCCAGTGTCGCACTGATATATGGCGTCCTTTCTTATGCCCCTTTTGGTCCGCATATTTGCAGTTTGGGGAATTTTGCTGTGAAGTGTTGTCCTGGTATAATACGGGCACCCTCGCTTCCAGCAGATATGTTTGGGCCCTCCCCTTCCTGGTTCCCTAATTTTAGATCCTTGATAAATCGCCTCCTGAAACAGAGGAAATGTTCCCCTCGGGCACAACTGCATATTTTTTATTTCCTGACTTATTGGAGCCATAACTAATTTTATTTTTTCATAGACGTAGCGGTATGAGGGCTGTTTTTTTGCAGGACAAGCTGTAACGATTATTGTTACCATTTTCGGGTACATGCGACTTTTTGATCACCTTTCATCCTATTTTTTGGAAAGCCAGGTAAACAAAAAAACGCAATTCTGGCACAGCTTTTTTATTTATTTTTATACAGTGTTCACCATGCGTTATACATTACCAGTTAACTTTATTACGTGGATCCGTACGATTCTGGAAATACCTAATTTATAGAACTTTTTTATGTTTGACAACATTTTGCACATTAAAATTGCTTTTGTAAAAAGAATGTATTTTTTCTGTCGCCAAGTTGTGAGAACCATATCTTTCCAATTTTTTTGTCGACGGAGCTGTATGAGGGCTTGTTTTTTGCGAGACAAGCTATAGTTTTTATAGGTACCATTTTTGGATACGTGCAACGTTTTGATCACTTTTTATTCCAATATTTGTAGGGCAGAGTGACCAAAAAACAGAAACTCGGGTATAGTTTTTTACAGGTTTTTTTTACGCTGTTCACCGTGTGCAATAAATAATATAATATTTTGATACATCAGGTCGTTACGGTCGCGGCAATACCAAATACGTATGGTTTATTATTTTTTTTCAATAATAAAGGACTTGATAAGCGAAAAAGGGCGATAGTGTTTTATTTTATTACTTGAAACTTTTATTGTTTTCAAACTTCTATTTTTTCATTTTTTTTCTAATACTTTGCACTACCTACGTAGTGCAATGTATTAGATCTGTCAGTTATTCACTGACAGCAAGCCGATTAGGCTTCGCCTCCCGGCGGGGCCTAATCGGCTTCCGTAATAGCAGAGCAGGAGGCCATTGTGTCCCCTGTTGCCATAGCAGCAGTCGCCAGTCCTGATTGCCTGTCAGGGCTGGTGATCTGCTAGTAACCACTACGATGCAGTAATCGCTTTCGATTGCTGCATCGAGGGGGATAATGGCAGGGATTGGAGCTAGCTCCGGTTCCTGCCATTAAAGGTGGATGCCATCTTTCCGGCGGCTACGGAAGCCGATCAGGCTCCGCCGCCGGGCGGATCTTGACCGTCTTCCATATTAGGCAGACCGGGAGGCCAGTATTAGGCCTCCGGTTGCCATTGCAGCCACCGGAACCCCGGCAATTTCGGCAATTTCATTGCTGGGGTTCCGATGAGCTGCAAACACCTTAAGTGCAGCACTCGCGTTTGAGCGCTGCACTTAAGGGGTTAATGGTGGGGATCGAAGCTAATTTCGGTCCCCGCCATTACAGCCGGATGTCAGCTGTAAGATACAGCTGAGATCCGGGGATGATGGCACCGACTCAGCTTCTGGGCCGTTGCCAAACATTTGGCGTATGGATACGGCAATTTGCGGGAAGTCATAACTTTCCATGGCGTACCCATACGGCAAATGTCAGGAAGGGGTTAATGTAAGGATGTGTACACTTAATTGTGCAGCAACGCTTGTTGTCTCCATTCTATGTCAGTGTGGGAAGTAGATGTCCGGCCTTATGATTTTGTGATATGTGATAGACCCAGAATCCCAATCACCAAACCAAAGAATGCAAAATAAAGACACAAAACATTATAATTGGGTGTTAAATGGTCAAAACTTTTATTATATTATATGACCAAACTCAAAATGGCAAACCTCCGACTCACGAAGAGTCACCCTCCAGCACGCAGGAAAGGAAAAACCCCCTGTGGGGGAAACCTCTAGGGAAACCATGGCTGGAGGATTGCCCTTCCTCTGGGCTTAGAAGGTGCCAAAATAGAATTTGTAACAGAATTTGTAAGTTTTCTCAGATTTTCAAGGAAAGACAATACAATGAACGAACAACATAAAACACATAAATCGGCTGATCTGGTTGGCTAGGCGGGTGTCTCTCTTCCTGGGCACCCATTAAAATGAATGGGTGATCCACGGATGAGACGGGTCCTCCAGATGCCTCCTTGTAGCATCTGTCTCCGCTCCGGCCAATAGAAGGGGATCTCCTGCTGGAAACCCCCCTCTATTACAGACAACCCGTATGAAGAGGATGGCATCACTGTGATGAAGAAGTGGTCTTGGGTGTAGGGTTTCCCTGCTAGAATCTCCAAATTACATCAAGTCGGCATTGGTGGAGAAGTCAAGCTCAAGGTCCTCAGTCCCATCCAATATGGCGCTGAATGTGGCAGTAAAACCTTCTAATATGGAATCTTCTTTATGTCATAAACATTTGTGTTTATGACATCAGCACATTCATCATCATTACTACAGGAGTTTCTTACCACTGCCGCCTCATTCATTGTGACGTCACCCACAGTGGTCTGAAGTGTTAACCCTTTACTGACTGGCAGTGTACTTACCACAGTGGCCATAAAGCTGAATAGAACATATCAGCGGCCATAAAGGAAAAGGGATATTGCAGGGAGCATCTCCGCACAAGAACAATGCATGACAAAGGGTTGTCCAGGATAAGATAACTTGTCTGTTTTCTCCAAAAACCAGCACCACACCTGTCCATAGGTTGTGTGTGGTATTACAGCTCATTAATATTCACTTCAATGGAGAAAACCTGCAATACCAGATACAACCTGTGGATAGGTGTGGTGCTGTTTTTGAAAGAAAGCAGCCATATTTTTCTAACTCTGCAGAGCCCCTGTTAGAAATAGTTCAAAAAAAGGGGGAGAGAAGAAATTAAAAAAAGGGAAAAAGAGGAACTCTGAGGTAAAAGAAATCAAACTAGACTGAAAGGAGTCTGCTGGAGGTGCCAGATGGAAAGACATGTTTCTGCCATGGGGACCAGATTAGTTGAAAAACTATGCAGTTCATCTTCGAATGCAGCGTCACAAAAACAAATTATTTTGTAAAAAAATTAAAAAGTGTTTTTATTGTGCAAAACTAGAAAAACTTTTACGTACATGTTGGTTCAGGAGTCCTGGGGGTCCTCCATGGGCTTTACCCATGGAGTGTTTGGAGACATGTTGGAGCTGTGGGGGAATGGTAGGTACGCTTACTGACATCTGATGGGATTGTAGGCACATCGCACCATTTTGGTTGGCAATAAATGCTCTCTTTGAACATGCCCTCTCCGCTCCATTCTCTCCAGATCTATTTCTTTCCAGAAGAAGGTTCTCCTCCATTTATTCAGACTAGGTTGTGCCTAGACCTTGGTAGTCTACAATTCCCCGGTACAAATCTAAATGTTTAGCCACATTCACTGATATTCAGAATCCAGCAACTCTGCCGATTGTTGAAGTAATCTCAGGCATTTTCTGAGTAGTTGACCGCTAACTCCCTCCACTCTGCTACCTCGCTGTAGTGCCCGACCATTCAATTTTTTTCTTCTCTCTCTGTAATTGTCGTCTGTCTATTGCTTGTTGTTTTAACCTTTCTCATTGATAAAAGTACAGATTTGGTAAAGACGACGCTTACATTGTTTCCTAATTGTCTTTTGGTGAGCTGCATTTTTTTTTAACATTTTGTACTGCTTTATGGTTTTAATAAAGATTGAGCAGAGTTACTGCAGTTAAGCGGTGATAAATATTCTTCTACGTCCTGCTCCTGAGATGACCTCAGGGAGAACAGAAGCCTCCCATAAAGCAGAAGGAGACCGGGGTGGTGGACATTGTTAGGTAAAAGTTAAACAGACTTACCATCAGGGGTGCTCAGGGATATACCGCTAATCCCCAAGTCAAGACTAGCTAGGAGGTCAATGCTTCCTGAGCCCTGCTCACACCATAGTCAGGAGCCCCCCAGCTTGACTGTGTCTGATTTGGGACAGGTAGTGGCTCAATTACTGGCTGGTGTTAGAGAGGCTTTGGTGCAGCGTGAGGTCCCACCACCTGTGGTCCCCGTTGCTCCTTCTCCTGTTGCGGCATGGTACGGTTCGGTATCTGGGGCTGCGGCGCTAGGTTCTAAAGTCACTGGGAGTGCTGGTGGGTCTGGCGCTCCTGTTGCGGTTCAACTGCATGGGGTTCGGTTAGCCAAATGTTTGTTTTGAGAGCTCCCTTAAGACGGAGATTAGAGATCGTATTTGGCGTGATGAATATGTTGAGATTTTCTCTCTTTTGCCGTTAGAGAAATTAAATTTGAATAGAGGAATGTCTGACGAGAGTAAGGCTGGATTCACACGAGCACATTACGTCCGTAATGCACGGAACGTATTTCACACTGCTGGGAGCCAAAATAAGTGTCAGACAATATTAGCACCATACAATACAATACAATACTGCTGTAGTACAGCGCCCTAATAATACAGTGTACTTAACAATAAATGAAATTTACTACATATTTCAAGGAGTTTTCCAGGAACATTTAAATGGGTTTATATGGCCACAAAACATTAAAAAAAAAAAACCTTTACAATATACTGATGTTCTCCATTCCAGGCTGTATCACGTGCTTGTATTGTCAGGTCAGTTTGATCGCTGTTGTATCTGATCCCATCAGAGGAAAGCAGGAAAAACCTTCCCACATCTCTCCCTTATGGAAAAGTTTTCCCTTCATTCCACTAATGGGAACCATATAAAAAATACACAATGCTCACATTGCCTAATACGACAGAAACATACAGGAGAAAATAAGAAAACAGCGTCTAAGCTTTACAATATAGTACTGGGGGGGATTGTGTACAAAAAGGAAAAATAAGTTGTACGGCCACCAAGACGAGCTGGAGATCCTTCAGCTTCAATTAGAGTCTGTTCACATGTTGATTTTCACCACATTTTATTAAATTGGCATTAGAATTTTAGTGATCTGAATAGTAATCTGAAAATTGTTAACTGTTTTCCTGCCATTTTTTTTTCACTTTTCAAAGGTTTAATTTATAATTTTGCACAAAAAAAAACCGGACAAAAAAACTACAAAGCATGAAAAGCAAATAATAACACATTGAATTCTATTTAACCAACAAACCCAACCAGTCACACAGAGAAGCGTCCATTTCCTCATCTAAGGCTTCATTCACATCTGCATCAGGACTCTGTTCATGGGTTCCGTCGAACCTTTCCGTCAGAGGAACCCATGAACGGAATCCAAACTGAAACAAACAGAAACCATAGGTTTCCGTTTGCATCACCATGGATTTCAATGGTGACGGATCCGGTGCAAATGGTTTCCGTTTATCACCGTTGTGTGAGGGTTCCATCGTTTTGACAGAATGAATAGCACAGTCGACTATGGTATTTATTCCGTCAAAATAACAGAACCCTTACACAACGGTGACAAATGGAAACCATTTGCACCGAATCCGTCACCATTAAAATCAATGGTGATGCAAACGGAAACCTATGGTTTCAGTTTGGAGTCCGTTCATGGGTTCCCCTGGCGAAAAGGTCCGACGGAACCCATGAACGGAGTCCCAACGCCGATGTGAACGAAGCCTTAGTTATAAGGATAGATAATGATTTCCTTCACATTTGAGCTACATGTTACGTAGCCGTTCCTTTCAGCTTAACCCATCGGGACCAAATCTTTTCTAATTTGTAGGGACATTTCCTACTCATATATAAAATGTTATACAGGAGGACATATTTATTGACAAGTTGTAACTAATGAGAAAGGGCAGGGGGGAAGTGTCTGTGGATTTCCAGGTCATATTTCCCTGTGTTTTTTAAATGTTGTAAGAATCCTCGAAGGAAACACCACGTTTGTTACATATCGTATAATATGTCCCTGAAAAAATCTGAGAGCTCAAAATATGCATGAAAAGATTTAGGCCTCGGTCACACAGTGCAGAACATGCACTTCTATTAAATACAGGATTGCTGCCAACATGTTGCCAACTGCAATTTCGCCATAGCAGTTTCTTCTGGGGCCAGTGTGAGGAATGGGGGGGAACCACTTTGTCCATTTTGCTGCAGGTGGAGAGAGACTTTTTCTGTTATTTGCCCCTTGTCCTGAGCTCAGGAGGTTCTTAATTCAAATGAGACAAGCAGCCGATCAAACTGAGAAACCAGTGAACCAGTACAAACCAGTGTAGAAGTGTCTGAAAATAATCCTCTCCACTGTCACCTTCAGACTGTCCGACCACAATGGTGAGGATATGCGTAGCAGCAGCCGCAGGTGGGCATGGATTATAAACTTAGGGCACGGCCAGACGTGGCGGAATTCCTCCGCAACTGTCCGCATCAATGCCGCACAGAATCTGCGTTGCAGATTCTGCTGCGGATCTGCACAAAATGTGCAGAAAATTGATGCGGACTAGCTGCTGCGGACTGCGGGAAAAGTGCTTCCCTTCTCCCTATCAGTGCAGGATAGAGAGAAGGGACAGCACTTTCCCTAGGGAAAGTAAAAGAATTTCATACTTACCGGCCGTTGTCTTGGTGACGCGTCCCTCTTTCGGCATCCAGCCCGACCTCCCTGGATGACGCACCAGTCCATGTGACCGCTGCAGCCTGTGCTTGGCCTGTGATTGGCTGCAGCCGTCACTTAGACTGAAACGTCATCCTGGGAGGCTGGACTGGAGACAGAAGCAGGGAGTTCTCGGTAAGTATGAACTTATATGTTTTTTACAGATACATGTATATTGAGATCGGTAGTCACTGTCCCGGGTGCAGAAACAGTTACTGCCGATCGCTTAACTCTTTCAGCACCCTGGACAGTGACTATTTACAGACGTCTCCTAGCAACGCTCCCGTCATTACGGGAGCCCCATTGACTTCCTCAGTCTGGCTGTAGACCTAGAAATACATAGGTCCAGCCAGAATGAAGAAATGTCATGGTAGTAAAAACAATACGCTCCGCAGCACACATAAGATCTGCGGACTACATTGCAGAATTTTGACTCTCCATTGAAGTCAATGGAGAAATTCCGCCATGAGTCCGCCACTGCTCCGCAACAGACAGAGCATGCTGCGGACACCAAATTCCGCTCCGCAGCCTATGCTCCGCAGCGGAATTTTACGCCTCGTCTAAACGAACACTGCTAAATTAAAGTGTAAGTCAATGGACAAACGGCACCGCTGCGGATTAACGCTGCGGAGTGTCCGCAGCGGAATTTAAGTGAAATTCTGCCACGTGTGAACCCGCCCTTATAGTTGATGATACTTTTGATTGTTGTGTTTTTATTTACAAGTTGAGCACCAAGCGCGTCACCTATGTAAACATGTATGCCACCTATGTAAACGTGTATGTGTATATCATTTCAGTGCTTTGCTGCCATCTAGTGAACAAACTGCATAAATAGTTTGTGTAGTGCTGTTGTGTTATGTGTGCAGGACCTGTGATCACATGACCAGAGAGGCAAATTCTCAAATTCGTGCAGGTGCTGCACAGCTACTCAAGTAGGGGAGAAGCTGAATCTTTATTTAACAGGAGTTTAGCACCATATTTAAATATGCAATATTTAAAAAACAAATCGACATAAAAGTCATCAAACTGCATATTATGAGAGGAAAATGACTGTTATGCTATGTCGTTGATATATACATTGTGTATTAAGTGTTATTCCACTTAAGTAAACATATAACACATCATTCCTCCAATTAAGACCCTTCGGGAATCTTGTATGAAGCTGCAGATCGAAGGAAACACCTCCCTATTCAGGAAGTGTCTTCTCCAATATCCACCCGTCTTTGGTTTCTTCACTACTTCAAGGCCATAAAAACATTGGGGGGAATTTATTAAGATGGCATTTCGTATGCCAGTCTTAATATAAAGAAAGTTGGAGTAAGATGCAATACATTTATTAAATGTGTCACATCTTTCGGCCGTTCTTGCGCCACAATCGTTATGTAGCGACCGCGGCCATGCTCCATCTATTCCCCCTACCCATCGGACAAAATGTAAAATAAAAAATAAGTATAATCTTTTTTCCGCTTCTCTTCTTCCCCCTTGATCCCCTAAGGCTCCCTGCTGCCCATACAATGCACTGACACCGAGCAGCGTCAGGTACTTTATATGCGACACAGCACTCAACGTCATCAGTGCATTGTTTGAGCCGCAGGCTGCGGAGAGAACATGAGGGGACCAGAAGAGGAGTGGTGAGGTGAGCATTCATTTTTTATTTAATTGTCCGATAGAGGGGACGGAGAGGAGCCTGGCATGGGCCTCTACCTTGGTACGCTCCACATAGTGACATTTTTGCCAGTTATTAGCAGGAGTAGATTTCGACTATAGTTTACGCCAGGTGTAAATTATTATAAATTTGTTGTGCTGCTGTCACCTTGCCCCCTTTTGGGAAGCCCCCTTTTAGAAAACTGGCGTAGAAAGGTTAATACATTTCCCCATAAGCTTTAAAAATTACCATTATGTGTTTCTAAGAAGTGTTTTTCTGCACCAGAGAGGCATTAGTGTTTTTTTTGTTTTTGTATCTGAAATGTGTTCTACAATGCGCGTTTTGAAGTTTCTAATCGTGCGCCCTACAGATGTAGCCGGCTTTATCTTGACTTTCAATGCCTTAAAGAGGCTCTGTCACCACATTATAAGTGCACTATCTTCTACATAATGTGATTGGCGCTGTAATGTAGATTATAGCAGTGTTTTTTATTTAGAAAAACGATAATTTTTGACGGAGTTATGACCTATTTTAGCTTTATGCTAATGACTTTCTCAATGGACAACTGGGCGTGTTTTACTATATGACCAAGTGGGCGTTGTACAGAGGAGTGTATGACGCTGACCAATCAGTGACAAATCAGCGTCATACACTTCTCTCCATTCATTTACTCTGCAGATAGCGATATATCTATATCGCTATGTGCAGTCACATAAACACACTATAACGCTACTCATGTGTCATGACCATGAATATACATTACCTCCAGCCAGGACGTGATGTGTATTCATTCTCCAAACCACTTCTCTGCACGTCTCTGTGATTTACAGCACAGCACAGCGAGATCTCGCTGTGAATGACAGTTTACAGCGTAATCTCACGAGACTACCCCTGCTATGCTTTAAAAACACAGAGACGCTACAGAAGTGGTCAGGAGAATGAATACACGTCACGTCCTGGCTGGAGGTAATGTATATTCATTGTCATGACACATGAGTAGCGTTATAGTGTGTTTATGTGACTGCAAATAGCGATATAGATACAGTATATCGCTATCTGCCGTGTAAATGAATGGAGAGAAGTGTATGACGCTGATTGGTCGCTGATTGGTCAGCGTCATACACTCCTCTTTACAACGCCCACTTGGCCATATAGTAAAACACGCCCAGTTGTCCATTGAGAAACTCATTAGCATAAAGCTAATAAAGGTCATAACTCCGTCAAAAATGATAATTTTTCTAATTAAAAAACACTGATGTAATCTACATTACAGCGCCGATCACATTATGTAGAAGATAGGGCACTTATAATGTGGTGACAGAGCCTCTTTAAATACACAGTGGCTGTGTTTTTTCAATGACTTTTTAACGACTTTTGTTGTGTGATATCACGCTTCAGCAAGTTATCATAAAGATGGCTACATCCGTACATACACGCGATCACATTGTTTGCATTTAATGGCATAAATTACATGATGCTTAGTACAATTTTTATAAACGCATCAATATCGTAAGTACTTTTGAAAAAATAAAAAACTTTTTGGGAAAGTCAAGTTTTGTTGTTAGCGACACTGTAGAAAAGACTTGTAACAACATGTAACTAAGAGATCTCATCCTCTAGGTGACCCAAGGGCTGCCTTTACCCACAATTTGTGTCAGGACTGGATCCGGATTTAACATGGGTTCATTTTTTCTGAATAATGGTTTGATATTTCTCCAAACTTTTGGCTCTATGCCGTTGAAGAAACTGGTAATTGATCTCTCGTGCTTCAGTATTTATTATTAAACAAGATGGATTATTGTGTCCTTTGTTTTGATGCCCTTCTTAACATCCATTGTTAACCCCTTCCCGACATTTGCCTTATAGGTACGTCATGGAAAGCATTGACTTCCCGCGTCTTGACGTACCTATACGCCGAATGTTTGGGACCGGCTCAGAAGCTGAGAAGCTGAGAAGCTCAGAAGCCTTCCATCACCGGATCTCAGCTGTATCTTACAGCTGACATCCGGCTGTAACGGCGGGGACCGAAATTAGCTTCGATCCCCGCCATTAACCCCTTAAGTGCAGCGCTCAAACGCGATCGCTGCACTTAAGGTGTTTGCAGCTCATCGGAACCCCAATAATGAAATTGCCGGGGTTCCGGTGGCTGCAATGGCAACCAGAGGCCTAATACTGGCCTCCCGGTCTGCCTAGCACCGAAGCCAGTCAAGATCTGCCCGGCGGCGGAGCCTGATAGGCTTCCGTAGCTGCTAGCAAGATGGCGCCGGGTCAGGAGCTGAGCCGGCGCCATCAGCGGTGGAAGTCAGCTGTACTGTACAGCTGACATCCACCTGTAACGGCAGGAACCGGAGCTAGCTCCGATCCCTGCCATTAACTCCTTCGATGCAGCAATCGAAAGCGATTGCTGCATCGTAGCGGTTACTAGCAGATCGCCTGCCCTGACAGGCAATCAGGGCTTGTGACTGCTGTTATGGCAACAGGAGACACAATGGTCTCCTGCTCTGCCATTACGGAAGCCGATTTAGGCCCTGCCGGGAGGCGAAGCCTAGTCGGCTTGCTGTCAGTGAATGACTGACAGATCTAATACATTGCACTACATAGGTAGTGCAATGTATTAGAAAAAAAAAAAAATCTGACCGTTGGACCTTCAAGTCCCCTAGTGGGACTTGAGAAAAAGTGTAAAAAAAGTATAAAAAAGTGTAAAAAAAAGTGCAAAAAATAAAAGTTTGAAAACAATAAAAGTTTCAAGTAATCAAATAAAACACAATCCCCCTTTTACTCTTATCAAGTCCTTTATTATTGAAAAATAACAATAAACCATATGTATTTGGTATCGCCACGACCGTAACGACCGGAGGTATCAAAATATTATATTATTTATTGCACGCGGTGAACAGCGTAAAAAAAACCCGTAAAAAACGTTACCAGAGTTTCTGTTTTTTGGTCACTTTGCCCTACAAATATTAGAATAAAAAGTGATCAAAAAGTCGCACGTATCCAAAAATGGTACCTATAAAAACTATAGCTCGTCCCGCAAAAAACAAGCCCTCATACAGCTCCGTCGACAAAAAAATTTAAAAGTTATGGTTCTCACAACTTGGCGACAGAAAAAATACATTCTTTTTACAAAAGTAATTTTATTGTGCAAAAAGTTGTAAAACATGAAAAAGTTCTATAAATTAGGTATCGCCGGGATCGTACTGACCCGCAGAATAAAGTTAACATGTAATTTATAATGCATGGTGAACGCTGTATACAAAAAACGAAAAAAGCTGTGCCAGAATTGCGTTTTTTGGTTTACCTGGCATCCCAAAAAATAGGATAAAAGGTGATCAAAAAGTTGCATGTACCCCAAAATGGTACCAATAATAACTACAGCTCGTCCCGCAACAAACCAGCCCTCATACCGCTACGTCTATGAAAAATAAAATTAGTTATGGCTCCAATAAGTCAGGAAATAAAAAAATATGCAGTTGTGCCCGAGGGGAACATTTCTTCTGTTTGAAGAGGCGATTTATCAAGGACCTAAAATTAGGGAACCAGGAAAGGGAGGGCCCAAACATATCCGCTGGAAGCGAGGGTGCCCGTATTATACCAGGACAACACTTCCCAGCAAAATTCCCCAAACTGCAAAGGCGCGGAGTGTGGATCAAAAGGGGGATAATAAAGGACACCATATATCAGTGCGACACCAGCCTGTGCAGAAATGATTGTGTCACAGCGTAACACACATCTATGGATCATTTTATTGCGTTTTTTACCCCATTATTATACCACCTGACTATGCCCCTTTTATACCCTGCCCGGCTTACATATGCCCCCACATTATAAACGGAAACACCAGTAAGACTCCAAACAAAACTACTACCAAGCAAAATCCACGCTCCAAAAGCCAAATGGCATTTCCTCCCATCTGAACCCTACAGCGTCCCCAAACAGCAGTTTCCTTCCACATTTATGGCATCGTCATACCCGGGAGAACCCTTTTAGCAATTTTTGGGGTTTGTCTCTCCAGTGTCATAAGCTGGGCACAACATATTTGCTACTGAATGGCATATCTAGGGAAAAATATAAATTTTGAATTTGCACCATCCACAGCGCATTCATTTATGGAAAAGACCTGTGGGGTGAAAATGCTCACTACACCCCTTAATAAATGCCTTGAGGGGTGCAGTTTCCATAATGGGGTCACTTCTCAGGGGTTTATTTTTATTATTTCACATCAGAGCCTCTGCAGTTGTGAACCAATACTTTGTAAATCGCCAAATTAGGCCTCAATTTTAAATGGTACGCTTTCACTCCTGAGCCTGGTCGACTGTCCAGGCAAGAGATTAGGGCCACATGTAGTGTGTTTCTAAAACCAGGAAACCCAGCATAATAATTAAGAGCTGTCTTGTTATGATGGCACAAGCTGGGCACCGCATATTGGCATATCTATGGAAAAAAATTCCATTTTCACTCTGCAACATCGAGTGCACACCAATTTCTGCCAATCACCTGCAGGGTTAAAATGCTTACTACACCCCTAGGTAAATGCATTGAGGGGTGTAGTTTCCAAAATGGGGTCACTTCTGGGGGGTTTCCACTGTTTTGGGCCCACAGGCGCCCAGAAACCAATCCAGCAACATCTGCACTCCAAATGGCGGTCCTTCCCTTCTGAGCCCTGCCGTGTGCCCAAACAGCAGTTTATGACCACATATGGGGTATTGCCGTACTCGGGAGAAATTGCTTTACAAATGTTGGGTTCTTTTTTTTCCTTTATTTGTTGTGAAAATGAAAAAATTTGCGCTAAAGCTACGTCTTATTGAAGAAAAAGGATTGTTTTTATTTTCACTGCCCAATTCTAATAAATTCTATGAAACATCTGTGGGGTCAAAATTCTCACTACGCCCCTAGATAAATTCCTCAAGAGGTGTAGTTTCCTAAATGGTGTAACTTTTTGGGCGTTTTCATTGTTTTTTCCCCTCAGGGGCTTTGTAAATGTGACATGGCCTCTGCAAACCATTCCTGCTTAATGTGATCTCCAAAAGCCAAATAGCGCTCTTTCCCTTCTCAGCTTCGCCGTGTGTCCAAACAGCCGTTTATTACCACATGTGGGGTATTGTTTTACTCGGGAGAAATTGCTTTACAAATTTTATGGTGCTTTTTCTCCTTCAGTCTTTGTGGAAATGAGAAAAAATTAGCTAAACCTACATTTTCTTTGAAATAAGTTAGATTGTCATTTTCAGGGCCTACTTCCAATAATTTATGCAAAAAACCTGTGGAGTCAAAACACTCACTATACCCCTAGATAATTTCCTCAATGGGTGTAGTTTCCGAAATGGGGTCACTTGTGGGGGTTTTCCCCTGTTTTGTCCCCTCAGGGGCTTTGTAAATGTGACCTGGCCTCCGCAAACCATTCCTGCTAAATTTGAGCTCCAAAAGCCAAATAGCGCTCTTTCTCTTCTAAGCCCTGCCGTGTCTCCAAACAACCGTTTATTACCACATGTGGGGTATTTTTTTACTCGGGAGAAATTGCTTTACAAATTTTACGGTGCTTTTTCTCCTTTAGTCCTTGTGAAAATGAGAAAAAAAATCGCTAAACCTACATTTTCTTTGAAAAAATGTTGATTTTAATTTTCATGGCCTACTTCCAATAATTTCTGTAAAAAACCTGTGCGGTCAAAATGCTCACTGTACCCCTAGATAATTTCCTTGAGGTGTGTAGTTTCCCAGATGGGGTCACTTTTGGGGGATTTTGACTGTTTTGGAACCGCAAGAGCCCTTCAAACCTGACATGATGCCTAAAATGTATTCTAACAAAAATAAGGCCCCAAAATCCACTAGGTGCTCCTTTGCTTCTGAGGCTGGTGCTTCAGTCCAGTAGCATGCTAGGGCCACATGTGGGATATTTCCTAAAACTGCAGAAACTGGGCAACAAATATTGAGTTGCATTTCTCTGGTAAAACCTTCTGTGTTATAAAAAAAAATTGTATTAAAAATGTATTTCTGCAAAAAAATATGAAATTTGTAAATTTCACCTCTACTTTGCTTTAATTCCTGTGAAATGTGTAAAGGGTTAAGACATTTTCTAAATGCTGTTTTGAATACTTTGAGGGGTGAAGTTTTTAAAATGGGGTGACTTTTTGGGGGTTTCTAATATATAAGGCCCTCAAAGCCACTTCACAACTGAACTGGTCCCTGTAAAAATGGCCTTTTGAAATTTTCTTGAAAATGTGAGAAATTGCTGCTAAAGTTCTAAGCCTTGTGATGTCATAGAAAAATAAAAGGATGTTCAAAAAACAATGCCAAACTAAAGTAGACATATGGGGGATGTTAATTAGCAACAATTTTGTGTGCCCGAAGAGGGTTCACAAAATTATTCCTTTTCTGTATTACAATTCCCCTGTAACATAATCTCAAAGAAGGTAACAAAATCCATGGATGCCGAGCCTGTAACATTGTAAATTAAATATATTGGTTTTATTGTATTCCATAAATGGTGGTACAGACGCCACATCACGACCCCTAAACAAAAAAAAAGTCATCGATGTATCGTCCATTCCACACAATCCACTCGTAAAAGGGATTATTGGCTGAAAAAATGTTGTTCTCCCACCATGTCATAAACAAATTGTCCATGGAGAGGGAGAATTTTGACCCCATCAGGGCGTCTTCTATCTGCAATAAAATAACACTATCAAGGCAGAAGTAATTATGTGAGCGCAGATACTCCACTCACATTAAAATAAATTCTTGTAGATATTTGGAATACCTGGTGTATTTCCGCAAATGGAATTCCATTGCCTTGATTGCCGGAATATGTGGTATGCAGGCAGGCCCGCCATCAGAAATTTCTGGGCTTCATACAGTCAGTGGAATCCATTTGAGGAAATACATCTGGGTCCCCCATTATTAGGGGATTTGGAGAGGTGGCAACGGAAAGTCGTGGGATGGGAGCAGGACGCAAAGTGCCAGGGACTCTGTGAGCGGGCGGAGGAGTAGGCTAAGAGAACGGAAGGTGGCCGAGGCGGGAGTTGGGCCAGAGTGGATATGACGCTTGACCGGGGTCTGGGGAGGGGAAGGGGAGAGAGACCGGTGGAAAGGGGAGTGAGGCCGGTGGGAAGGGGAGAGAGACCGGTGGAAAGGTGGGAGAGAAGGGGCAACATAAAAAAATAATTAAACTGAATCTGCTGCTTTAAAACAGAGTCACTCACCAAGTTGCAGAGCTAGCCGCTGCTTCTGGCCCCTGCATGGGTCCCATTCCTTTCTACAAACCAATTACCGCTGATCATAACCTTGATGAGCGGCAGCTGCCCCCTTTATTTTACTTTTGTGGCCAGGCCCCTGACAGTATTACCAGCGGTACTACCCTGATGGCAGGACTGTTTGCAGGAGTACTAGCCAACTATGTCACAGATAACCCAAGTTTCAAGACCATGAAAAGTTATGGATTTTTGGCATCCCATGGAATATGGGAACAATAGGGAATTATATCAGTAAGTATTCAGCCTGTTTCTTGGCTAATACTTCTAATTCAATTCCTTCTTCTAGCAGATTTTTTAAAGGTTCTTTACATGTGGTGCTTGGTTTCGCCACAAGTTTGCGATATGTCGATTCATTGTCTAAAATGGTATGAACGTGTCTGGGTTATCTAGAACAACTCCTGCTCCATGCACTCCTAAGATTTGGAGGACACAGTTATACGCTGGATATATGGTGAGCACCTCTGTGTTTTCACCTTTAGCCCTTATGTGTATATAGTGAACCTTTTAGATGGTTAATCTTTACCCGCTAAGGTGGAAGGGTTGGTTCCAATGCCTAATTATGGTGGTGTCTGAGGAAATAAAGGTCATTTTAGATGTCCCGATACTGACCATTAAAACCAGCGCCAATCGACGATACAGCGTATCACAAGGAGCAATCACCAGTAATGTATGGGGAAAACAATCGTTACTACACGAGACCCCGCACCGATCTGCCAGTCCAGCTGCCTCCGGGCACTGGACAACACTGCCGGAAGCAGATGGTTCCGACCACTGCATAGCGGCCGTTCAGCAGAACTGCAGCTCGGCCTCTATTCTTGTGTACCTTTTGTACCATTTGTGACCCGCTTAAAAACCTTTTACGATATGAATCTCAGTGTAAAAAATTCAAGTATCTAGTCTACAATAAAAAACAATGAGTGCTCTATACTTTTTATTAGCTTCAGTCACTTGCAGGCTGCACACCCATTAATTTCAATATAAAACAGAGTAGACTTTTATTTTTTGACGTGTCATTACATCTGTATATTATATGTGGAGTTGTTATTATACACCGTCTCTATGATCTGATGACGGGCATATTCCCCAAACTGCACCACCATGCTGCCCATACACTGACTGTATAGTCTGTCTCGCCAGCTAAGTCCTTGGTCATCTAATGTTGACGGATAACTGGCATCGCTGGACTCCACCGGCCGGTGAGTCTGCACCTTGTTCACACTCCTCGATGTAGGCCTGAGGCTCGTTCGCAAGTCAGACTGCTAGCTCTGCCCCCTAGATGTTAATATTGATGTTCAAGTCTTGACAGCTGATATTGATGTTCACAACCATTGGATAGTACATGGGGAAGTGATCTACAACCTTGATGTCTCTGTCCTCAGCGGTTCATCCCTGATAAATGCATTTTATTTGTTGGCACTGCCGATGTAAAACCACTTGGTGGCCAGAATGGAGACGGCCCTTTCATTGGCTTTTCTGATATTACATGAGAAGCCTTCGCAGTGCAGTGTGGCCAGAGCTAGGCTGAGACTATATAAGTCCAGGTCTTACATGACATCATGGTTGATGGCATCTTTAAGAAATTCAACATGTCTGACTACAGCCTCCTTGTCCTCTGAGTTGACCAGACCGCTTGGGATCTGGAGGAGCATGGTCTTCATCAATTTTGGGTGGTTATGAGCCAGACAGCTGTAGATGGATTTCAGGTCATTGATGTTTGGAGAGATTTCCGTCCGGAAAAATCCCTGAATGTTGGCTCCTTTGATGTAGGAGAGGCAGCTCTGCAGAGATGAAGTACTGGCTGCTACTATCTCCTGGTTGTCACTATGTAATTTCAGGAGTAAAGTTGGTATACAGCTCCTGACTTTGTCTGTAAAATATCCAAATAGCAGAAGGCGGCAGCTCTCTGTCAGATCCCTTAACAGGTTTATGGCCGCAATCTGGACTTCTCCATCCGGATAGTCCATATGCTCCCGGGATATTTTAATGAATTGTCTACTGAGGACAGAAAGCTTCAGGCGTCTGATAATGGAGGACAGCGCCCTCAGTGCCGCCATGATGATCTTGATGCTGCTGGTTTTTGATAGTCTAAACTCCATGTGGGCAATGATCTTATTCTTGTAGCTCTCCACCAGTCTTGTAGCTCCGGTGGTGGCATTCCCCAGTGCCTCCATTGCGATGCTGCACAAGATGTTATCGTCCTCTTCTATGATCTTCAGCAGATGTTGGATTGCGCACTCTTGGTATTTCTGCTTTATAAGTCTTGGATGCTTCAAAGCCTCATTGAAGAACATAGCTGCTGTCATTTTGGCCTTTGGGTCCGCATTCTTCAGGGCATTGAGCAGAAACTGAAGGAAATCTTTTGTTATTTTCCTGCCAGATACCAGAGATGTCACAAGCATGTTCATCCCAATACGCTGCTTCTCTGTATCTTCCAGTTCCTTATTCTCCGCAGCAAATTGCTCCCTGTACTTTTCTAGGAGCTCGGCGTGAGGAAGGGTCTGTAACTCGTCATTGCCTGGCTCGGTCGGCTGGTTTTCCGATGATTCGGGTACAGTAAAGAATTCCAGGGCAACTTTGGTGGAGTCTTGAAGCTCAGCATGGACATCAGGCAACCAGGTGGAAATGTTGGCCTTCATGTTGCTTATGGCCTTCATAAGTTGCACTTTGCAGCTGCCACCCTTCACAATATATTCTTGGATGCTGCCGCATAAACGTCTTATAGCATAGCACAACGTCTCCTTAGATAGTTGGTCAGGAGCATTTTTGACCACTTGGCCCAGCACTGGCAGCATGTCCAAGATGTGTGGCATGATGACTGTAGCACACAGAGATGTCACTTCTGTCAAAGTGTCGACAATGGCAGCATTGAAATCCTCATAAACGATGTTGTATCTCAGTTCCCTGACCACCGCTTCAAGATGGAGGATGCTCAGCCAGACAATAACCTTCTTAGTCATGGCGTAGGAATAGTATTGTCCCTTCATGTACTCCACCTTCAAGTGCTCACATAGCACATTGATTATATATTCCTTCAGGTAGTGTGCCGCGTCTCTTCTGTACTGAATGACTCTGATGAAGAAGCGGCACATGGCGGCGTTGTATTGAGATGGTAACAGGCTACTCAGAATGGCTTTCTGAAACACATCCGTATAAGTGAAGAGATCTTCAGCCACCTTCTCCTGGATGAAATAAGGGACACAGGCTCCTAAGACGTCTTCTTCCACCAAATCCCAGGTGTCCAAAGCATTTCTGAGCTCTTGATTTGTGTCCACACAGAATGTCTGATGTTTTCTATTCATGATCTTCATATCCACAAATCTGCTGAGGCGAGAAATCATTGTGTGGTTACTTGTTTCTAAATCATCTTCCAAAAAGAAAATAGATTCTAGACTTCTCTGTCCTCAATTATCAGCCCCCTCCCCAATAAACATGTGATAACTGCATGAAGAGCGCCCTCCCAAGGCAGAGACAGGACAGTGCAGCCAGAGGAGACAGCGGCACTCCTCTACACTGCGCCCTCTGGTGGTGTAAGAATTTAAAGGTTTCAGAAAATGAAAGCCACATATAAGATTATATGTAATATTATATAGGATATTTTATTTGGGTAAATCAAAGATGGAGGATCATGGGTATAGTTGCGTTTCTTAATGAAATGTGTCTCATCAGTTTGCAAGATTCCTATTGTTTACCCTGATTCTCACAATAAATGACCCCGAGGTTCACAGGTATCTCTTACAGGTGCTAACCAGTAGTGTGAACCCAGTCTTACCCATGGACAAACTCAGGATGTCATAAATGCTAAAGGTGGTTGATAAGTGGCACCAGTATTCTATATCCGCATGTTACATGAGGGGGGAAGTTCTTTTTATCAGGAAGGTCACACTATTTGTCTCTAAGAGGGGCAGACAAGGGGGCATAAAAGACCCAAGCATGACATGAGGGCAGCCACTTGGGAGGCCACTTGAGGAGGGACATACTGGAAAGGAGACTTCCTGGAGTGTGGGGAGACCATGGATGGTAACTATAACCTGTCATGTAATTGTTGATGATAAGGAAAAAGTGTCTCTGTAAAGTTTCACTCTTTATACAATATACATTTTCATACACTCAATCTTGTATTTCATTTATTGCGCCTGACCTTAGAATCTAACCCAGTAAGAGGGTGAAAGAGAAACATTCTTACAGGGGCAGCACATGGAACTCGCTGCATTACTTCACAAGAAACATTCTACATGTTCTCCTCTTACCTCTGAATCGTGGATCTGAAGCTTCTGGATAAAGCAAGATTTCTAGAAGTCACAGGACTCAAGAAAAAGTCAAGTGAGAGCGACGTACCAAAAAGCAAGAAACTATTGGTCTATAGCGGCTCAACGGAATGTGACTGATCTGCAGCTTTTATAGAGAAGGTGAATTATGACATCACTGATGACCTCACACTTACCTTACATTCTAACACACATCAAATGTTTTTTTTCACATATCTTTATTGAATTTCAGTAATACAAACATTACAACATTTCAATATCCAGTGATTATAAATATCATAATGCTCAACAATTTATCTGCACAATTTACATCAGGCAACATATAGCTCCCCAATCCCATCCCCCTCCCACCCCAAAGATCATTAAGTACCATAATATTATAACCTTCTTATGATAAAATAATAATTATACCTTCCTATAGAACACCAATCAATTCCATATCCCCAATATTTCCTCCCACTTTTTTATACAATTTTTCTTGTCTGCTCTTATTTTCTCATATTCTTTAATTGTCTTAACCAACTTCAACCAATCCATAACAATTGGGGATTTACCAGCCATCCAATTTCTTGCAATTATTATTTTTGCGTAAAAGAGAACATTAACCCCTTTGTGCACCGTGACGTGCTATTACATCCGGGTGCGGGTGGTGATGTTTAGAGTACGCTCCATATGCTGCGTGCGTCGGCTGTGTTTTACAGTGGACACCCGGGACTAACAGTCGGGAGCAGTGATCGTGCTGTTCCTAGCTGTTTAACCCCTCAAATGCTGCGGTCGATCGCGAGCATCTGAGGCATTGAAAAAAGGGGGGCGGCCCCCTCTCACATTTCATCACCCCCCCAGTTAGATCAGGGGGTGACAATGATTGTAATGGCAGCTCATGGGCCTAATGATGGCACCCAGAGCTGCCTTCACTTAACTTAAGCCTGTAAAAATGACAATATACTGCAATACGTTAGTATGATCGCCGGTTCAAATCCCCTAGGGAGGCTAATAAAGTGTGTAAAAAAAGTGCAAAAAAGTTTTTAGTAGTGAAAAAAATTAAAAACAAATAGTTAAAAAAACCTTTTCCCATTTTCCCCCTAAAGTAATGTAAAAAATAAAAAAAGTTAACAAAATTGGTATTGCTGCATGCGTAAAAGTCTGAACTATTACAATATAGCGTTATTTAATGGGAGGCGCGAGAACAGCACCGGCGGACGTCATTGCTCATCAGCGCATGGGTCGGCAGCCCGCGCTGATGCGCTCCCCTCCCCCGCTCCCCTCTTAGACGATGGGGATACAGCGGTGGGGGGAGAGCTGTTGATGTCTGCCCCTGCTGTAATAAAGCAGAGGGCTTCGGGGGGAGCGGCGGCTGCTCAGGCTAGGTCACCCCGCCGCTCCCGTAGAACTCGCCCACCAGAGCGCCTTAGTCCAGACATGGCCCCGCGGGCCCGGCGTCGCAGGGGGAGCCCTTCAAGGGACGCTGCAGGCCAGGCTGCTGGGACGGGCGCTTCCTCCCAGGGCCTGCGTCCTGGCAGGAATCCCCAGCCGCGACGGGGCTCGGCGGTTACCAAGGAGTCGCAGGCCGGGCTCCATGTCACACCCCCGCCTTCAGCTGCTGTGTTCGGAGGGCAGTAGACGGCCGCCCCGCATGGTGATGTTCTGGCCAGGGGGCAGGCTTCCTCGAGAGCATCGGTGAGGACGCCAAGATCAGCGAAGACGACGAGGCAACAGGTCCGGTCGGAAGTCTGGGTCCCTGCGGTCGGGCGGCAGGTTGCCGGCCCATCGGTCAGCGTGCCGGGATCCCCGTGTCGTAGATGTCGGTGCGAGTACCAGTCGGCGGCGAGAGAGGATTTGGAAGATTGAGAGCTGGATGAGTCGCATCGCGGTCAGGATTTTCCGGCTGGCGGGAATACAGCGCCTGGGCAGCCTGGTGAGTGTGTAACTCCTACGTTACCGTATCCAGCAATTTTCATGTCGGGTGTTGGGGGTGGTTCAGCGAGCGGGGTAGCGGCTGTCGGTAGTGGCGTTGCCAGGCGCGATGGTTTAACAGATTTAGTGGGTTGTTTGCGCAAGCTAGTCGGGCGCTTAAATAGGACAGCGGCGCCGGTAGCGCCGGCTGGGTCTCCTGTGTTGGTATGGGAAGGGCCCATGGTCGGGGAGGTCCCGGGGGTGGCAAAGGAAGCGGTAGCAGTGTCGGTCCAAACCGAGGCGCTGAAGGATGGGGATAGGATTCGGCTTGATGATCGCGCTCGGGGCGAGGTTTACGTCTGTTTCGAGGGCCCGTTAGGGGCTCACCTGAAGCAAGAGGTACGCAAACGGATTTGGAAGGATGAATACGTGGAGATATTTTCTCTTCTGCCGCTTGCAAAGTTCAATTTGGATAAGGGCAAGCGGGACGAGAGTAAGAAAGAGGAAGAAGAACGCCGGCGGTATAGGCTTATCCCGCAGACGTTCGCCAACTGGTCGCAAGCTTTCGCTATTTTGGCAAGTGTGATCGGGGAAAAGGCGCCGGAAAATTGCTCGGCGTTGTTTTGTTACTTTGATGCCATCGGGGAGGCCTATCGGGCGTACAGGGGCCAGGCGTGGTTGCGGTATGATGAGCAATTTCGCCAGCGGAAGGCGGTCCCGACGGCGATCCGGTGGGATCAAAAGGATATTGCGTTGTGGTTGCGGGTTACGGCGCAGGCTAAGCAGTCCTTTCCCGGGAGTGTTGGCCAAGGGTGCCAGTCTAGTCAATCCGGGCAAGGTTCCGGGTCAAAACTGGGGTTCTGCTGGCAATTCAACGATGGCCAGTGTAAGTTCGGGGCCACCTGTAAATTTAAGCATGTCTGTTCGGAGTGCAATGGCTCCTCACACGGGGCCTCAAAATGTATGCGGAAGGGTAGGCGGTCAGGCCCTCAGTCCGCTTCAGTTGGTCAAGGGGCGGTCGCCGGTGAGGGTGGAAAGGATGCCCCCGTATCTAAGTGAATATCCGGATAGGGTTGCGGCCACGTTAATTTACGAGGGGTTTTTGTTTGGTTTTGTTATCCCCCTCCTCCATATGAGGTTCCGGTGACACGGCGCAACCTTAAGTCAGCTTATCTGCACTCGGCGGTCGTTTCAGAAAAGCTTTTGAAAGAGGTGTCTTTGGGTCGGATGTCCGGTCCTTTTGATGAGCCGCCGATTGAGAATCTAGTGGTATCACCCTTGGGAGTTGTGCCAAAGCGGGAGCCTCACAAATTCCGGTTGATACAGCATTTGTCGTTTCCCAGGGGAGCGTCGGTGAACGATGGGATAGATCACGAGTTATGTTCGGTTATTTACACTTAGTTTGACAAAGCGGTGGCGTTAGTGCGGGAGGCGGGGCCCGGTGCGTTGTTGGCAAAAACTGACATTGAGTCGGCCTTTCGCTTGCTGCCGGTACATCCAGATAGCCAACGGCTGTTGGGTTGCTTCTGGAACGGGGGGTTTTATGTTGATAGGTGTCTTCCAATGGGGTGCTCCCTTTCTTGCACATACTTCCAGGCGTTTAGTAGCTTCGTGGAGTGGGTGACGAAGGGTGTGGCCGGGGTCGATTCCTTAATACATTATCTTGATGATTTTTTGTGCGTAGGCCCTAGCGGGTCCCCGGTTTGCGGGAATTTATTGTATTCCTTGCAGAAGGTTGCGACGGATTTCGGATTCCCTTTGGCGCCTGGAAAGACAGAGGGCCCGGTATCTACCATCTGTTTTTTGGGGATCCAAATTGATTCGGTGGCAATGGAGTGCAGGCTGCCTGAGGATAAATTATTGCCATTGCGACAGGAGGTCAGGCGGGCTTGTCAATTGAAGAAGATCACGTTGCGCGATCTTCAGTCGCTGCTTGGAAAGTTGAACTTTGCCTATCGAATTATGCCAATGGGTAGAGTTTTTAGCAGGAGGTTGGCGTCAGCGACGGCGGGGATTCGGGCGCCCCATTATTTTGTGAGGATTGGTGGGGATCACAGGGCGGACCTGCGGGTCTGGGATGAGTTCCTTGGGCAGTATAATGGTAGATCATTGTGGATGTCGCAGGTACAGGAGATGGGAGAGTTGGAACTGTTTACTGACGCGGCAGGGTCTGGTGGTTTTGGCGCGTATGCAGGAGGACAATGGTATTGCTGATGCTCTTTCTCGCTCGCAGTGGGATCGTTTTCGGCAAATGGCACCGGGAGCGGAGCTGGTCGGTTTGGCTTGCCCGGAACATCTCTGGGGTCTGATTTCGGTCCCGTGGAACGGTTGATTGAAAGGTTATTGGCTAGCTCGACGTGGAGCGCTTATTCGGCGTGTTGGCAGCAGTGGGAGGAGTGGGTAAGAGTGTTGGGTAACGTCAGCACGGCGCAAGACAAGTTGGTGGCGTTATTGTACTGGTTGGGGGATGCTGGGGAGGCGGGGTTTTCCCCGGCAAAAGTGAATCGTTTTGTTGCTGGTTTGGCGTTTGGATTCAAATTACGGGGTTTCCAGGATGTGACCAAACATTTTTTAGTACGGCAAGCTTTAAAAGGTCTGCGTTGGGGTAGGGCGGTAGCAGATCAGAGGTGACCCGTTTCTTTTTCCCTGCTTGGGTCGTTGGGTGCATCGCTGGGGGCTGTTTGTAATTTGCCTGATGAGGTAGTTTTGTTCCGGTTGGCTTTTTCCCTCGCGTTTTTCGGAGCACTCAGAATTGGGGAGTTGGTTTCTCCTAGTGCGGCTAGAGCTGGGGGATTGCGACAGGCTGATGTGGGTCTATATGAGGATAGATTTGAGTTGTTTTTGCAGCGGTCCAAGACTGATCAAGCAGGTCGGGGTAAGCGGATAGTGTTGTTTGCCCTCCCAGGGTCGGCAATGTGTCCAGTCGCTTGTATGGCGGTTTTTAAGCCACTGGTTGGGGGGCCTGAGGCGCCATTGCTCCGTCATAATAATGGCTCGTTTTTGTCCAGGTATCAATTTGGTGCAGTGTTTAAAAAATGCTTGACTGCGGTTGGCGTAGGGCAGGGGTATTACTCGTTCAGGATTGGCGCTGCTACTGAAGCGGGGCGGTGGGGGCTGGATGACGAGGGTGTGCGGCGCATAGGCCGGTGGGAGTCCAATAGGTTTCGGACTTATGTGCACCCTCATTTGTTGTGAGTCGGTCAGGTGTTTTGATTGTTTGACATGTGCGGTTTTGTTTCTCTTTTCAGATCATCAACCTTGCTTAGTGTGGATTTTAGGACATTCTTTTGTGCACTGGGGGGCATTGCGGGCTCACGTTCGCCCAGATGGCCGCCAGCTTCGCATTCCGCGGCACGATGCGGTTGTACACTGGCTGGGCTTCCGAGGTATGTTGTGGAGCCGGGTACTTGCTGAGTTTCAGACATACTCTCAGTTAGACAGGGTTCCGGAGTTTCTGGTGTTACATGTGGGGGGGAATGATCTGGGGGTGCGCCCGTTTCGCGAGTTAGTGCGGGATATTAAACACGATCTATTGAGTTTATGGGTATCTTATCCTCAACTGGTGATTGTTTGGTCGGACATCGTTCCGAGGAAGTTTTGGCGTTTGGCAAGATCGGTCGAAAGGGTTAACAAAGCCTGCATTATGGTAAACTACGCGGTGTCACGTTTTGTTGCTAAGCATGGGGTCATTTGTGTTCGTCACAAGGATTTGGACTCAGGGGTCGGTAATTATTGGAGAAGTGATGGGGTACATTTGACCGAGGTTGGAATTGATATGTGGAGCCTGGCTTTAGCAGAAGGAATTGAGAGGGCGGTGGTGGTTTGGAGGGACTCACAGGCTTGAGGTGGTCAAGGCCTGTTTCGCTGTGGCGGGGGGAGTCCTTGAGGTTGGTCAGTACAAAATGGTGGGGGGGTCGCATCGGGGGTATGCGTCCCCCAAAATGGTACATCATTTGAAGACTTCATAGGGTGTTATCTCTTTGAAGTGATCTTCTGGAGGTTGGAGCCATCTGCAGGGGTGAGCGGTGCTTCCGAGCTGGTTTACGGCTGGAGGTAAATAGTTGGTGGTGGTTTTCAGATGGCTAATTTAAAGGAAATCGGAAAAAATGGCTTCAAGGACTTTCCCTGCTCTGTTTAGTGTTAATTTACCCACGTTGGGTCATGTGAATTATAGTAGGAATTCTCTGGTCAAATTCCTAAAAGAGTTATCCGAATGTTTCGGATTAAATTGCATTTAATTTATGTTAAATAAATAAACGGCTGCTGTAGCCATTTCACATCCAACCTCGGTTGTCACGTGTCTTTATTGGGAAGGGGGCGAAAGAAGGGGAATAAAGGTAAAATGGTTAATCAGCACATGACTCTACTTAGGCTAGTCAAGCAGAGGCTGGACGGCAGCACGGAGGGCTTAACGGGAAGCCTCCATGACTGCCGTAGGAGGGAGGGTTCAACCAATAGGAAGACAGGTGGGTGAAGTAGGAGGGGGAGTGGGCAGGAGCCGGGGTGTGGTAACTGTTCCTCCCGCTGTTTTCGGCATTGAGCCGGAAGCAGCGGGAGGAGAAACAAGAAAAATTAGTTCCCACCCACCCGCCCTGAATTAGGTCCGGTTATGAGATCAGGGTGTGGGTTTATCTGTTTTCGTGTTTTGAAGTATGCTTATGTAACTTGTGTTTGTTTTATTTCTTTTAAGCAGGTCCGGGTGTCATGGCAGCTGGCGGGGGGAGTCCTTGAGGTTGGTCAGTACAAAATGGTGGGGGGGTCGCATCGGGGGTATGCGTCCCCCAAAATGGTAGATCATTTGAAGACTTCATAGGGTGTTATCCCTTTGAAGTGGTCTTCTGGTGGTTGGAGCTATCTGCAGGGGTGAGCGGTGCTTCCGAGCTGGTTTACGGCTGGAGGTAAATAGTTGGTGGTGGTTTGCAGATGGCTAATTTAAAGGAAATCAGAAAAAATGGCTTCAAGGACTTCCCCTGCTCTGTTTAGTGTTAATTGACCCACGTTGGGTCATGTGAATTATAGTAGGAATTCTCTGGTCGAATTCCTAAAAGAGTTATCCGAATGTTTCGGATTAAATTGCATTTAATTTATGTTAAATAAATAAATGGCTGCTGTGGCCATTTCACATCCAACCTCGGTTGTCACGTGTCTTTATTGGGAAGGGGGCGAAAGAAGTGGAATAAAGGTAAAATGGTTAATCAGCACATGACTCCACTTAGGCTAGTCATGGTTTGCGGAGGCCATGTCACATTTACAAAGCCCCTGAGGGGACAAAAGAGTGGAAACCCCCCACAAGTAACCCCATTTTGGAAACTACCCCCATTGAGGAAATTATCTAGGGGTATAGTGAGCATTTTGACCCCACAGGTTTTTTGCAGAAATTATTGGAATTAGGCCCTGAAAATGTAGGTTTAGCTAATTTTTTCTCATTTCCACAAGGACTGAAGGAAAAAAAAGCAGCACAAAATTTGTAAAGCAATTTCTCCCGAGTAAAACAGTACCCCACATGTGGTAATAAACAGATGTTTGGACACACGGCAGGGCTTAGAAGGGATGGAGCGCCATTTGGCTTTTGGAGTTCACATTTAGCAGGAATGGTTTGCGGAGGCCATGTTGCATTTACAAAGCCCCTGAGGGGACAAAACAGTGGAAACCCCCCCCCCACAAGTGACCCCATTTTGGAGACTACCCCCATTGAGGAAATTATCTAGGAGTATAATGAGCGTTTTGACCCCACAGTTTTTTTGCAGATATTATTGGAAGTAGGCCCTGAAAATAAAAATCTACATTTTTTTCAAAGAAAATGTAGGTTTAGCTAATTTTTTCTCATTTCCACAAGGACTGAAGGAGAAAAAGAACCACAAAATTTGCAAAGCAATTTCTCCCGAGTAAAACAATACCCCACATGTGGTAATAAGCGGCTGTCTGGACACACGGCAGGGCTTAGAAGGGAAAGAGCGCTATTTGGATTTTGGAGATGACATTTAGCAGGAATGGTTTGCAGAGGCAATGTCACATTTGTGAAGCCCCTGAGGGGACAAAACAATGAAGACGCCCAAAAATTGACTTCATTAAGGAAACTACACCTCTTGAGGAATTAATCTAGGGGTGTAGTAAGCATTTTGACAGCACAGATGTTTCATAGAATTTATTAGAATTGGGCAGTGAAAATAAAAACAATCCTTTTTCTTCACTAAGACATAGCTTTAGCGCAAAATGTTTCATTTTCCCAACAAATAAAGGAAAAAAAGAACCCAACATTTGTAAAGCAATTTCGTTCAAGTACGGCAATACCCCATATGTGGTCATAAACTGCTGTTTGGACACACGGCAGGGCTCAGAAGGGAAAGAGCGCCATTTGGAGTGCAAATGTTGCTGGATTGGTTTCTGGGCGCCTGTGGGCCCAAAACAGTGGAAACCCCCCGGAAGTGACTCAATTTTGGAAACTACACCCCTCAATGCATTTTAGTAAGCATTTTAACTATGTAGGTGTTTTGTAGAATTTAGTGTGCACTCGATGTTGTAGAGTGAAAATGGGATTTTTTTCCATAGATATGCCAATATGTTGTGCCCAGCTTGTCATCATAACAAGACAGCCCTCTAATTATTATGCAGTGTTTCCCGGATTTAGAAACACCCTACATGGGGCACTAATCTTTTGCCTGGACATTCGACCAGGCTCAGGAGTGAAAGTGTACCATGTAAAATTGAGGCCTAATTTGGCGATTTACAAAGTATTGGTTCACAACTGCAGAGGCCCAGATGTGAAATAATAAAAAGAAAGCCCTGAGAAGTGACCCCATTTGGAAACTACACCCCTCAAGGCATTTTCACCCCACAGGTCTTATCCATAAATGATTCCCTAGATATGCCATTTCAGTAACAAATATGTCATGCCCAGTTTCTGCCACACACACCCCAAAAATTATTAAAAGGGTTCTCCCGGGTATGAAGATGCCATATATGTGGAAGTAAACTGCTGTTTGGGCACATTGCAGGGTTCAGAGCGGAGGGAGCGCCATTTGGCTTTTGGAGAGCAGATTTTGCTTGTTAGTAGATTTGTTTGATTATTGCTGGTGTTTCCATTTATAATGTGGGGGTACATGTAATCTGGGCAGAGTACATCAAGGGCATAGTCAGGTGGCATGATAATGGGGTAAAAAAACAATAAAATGATCCATAGATGAGTCATTTCTTATCCCCCTTTTGGTCCAGACTCCGCACCTTTGCAGTTTGGTATAATACGGGCACCCTCGCTTCCAGCAGATATGTTTGGGCCCTCCCCTTCCTGGTTCCCTAATTTGAGGGCCCTGATAAATCGTATCTTGAAACAGATGAAATGTTCCCCTCTGATCTGCACAACTGCATGTTTTTATTTCCTGACTTATTGGAGCCTTAACTAATTTTATTTTTTTCATAGACGTAGTGGTATATGAGGGCTGTTTTTTTTGCTGGACGAGCTGTAGTTATTATTGGTACCATTTTGGGGAACATGCAACTTTTTGATCACCTTTTATCCTATTTTTTGGGAGGCCAGGTAAACAAAAAAATTCAATTCTGGCATAGTTTTTTTAGTTTTTTTTATACAGCGTTTACCAAGCATTATAAATTACATGTTAACTTTATTCTGCAGGTCCGTACGATTCTGGCGATACCTAATTTATAGTTTTTATAGGTACCATTTTTGTATACGTGCAACTTTTTGATCACTTTTTATTCCAATATATGTAGGTCAAAGTTTTCAAACTTTTTTTTTCACTTTTTTTTCCACTTTTTTTTCCACTTTTTCTCAAGTCCCACTAGGGGACTTGACGGTCCAACTCTCAGCTTTATTTTTTTCCTACGTAGTGCAATGTATTAGATCTGTCAGTTATTCACTGACAGCAAGCCGATTAGGCTTTGCCTCCCGGCAGGGCCTAATCGGCTTCCGTAATGGCAGAGCAGGAGGCGATTGTGTCTCCTGTTGCCATAGCAGCAGTCGCCAGTCCTGATTGCCTGTCAGGGCTGGCGATCTGCTAGCAACCGCTAAGATGCAGCAATCGCTTTCGATTGCTGCATCAAAGGGGTTAATGGCAGGGATCGGAGCTAGCCAAGGTGCAGATGTGACATTCAGGTTAGGGATTTGCAGTATTGAAGTTGTATTGTGCTCCCCTTGGAGCACTGTGCAAAGGCAAAACTCCTTTATTGGAATGATGTGTAGATGGTTGGTACTCTATTTGGGTGCGCAGGCTTACTTTGTTGTGTTCTCACTTGGCTATGTCGGCATTAATGAGTGAAATGTATACAGTACCTTAGGAAAATACATTGTGAGAAAAAGATGATAACAGGAGCGCTCCCTAGAGTAATACCTTGAAAAAAAAATGTAAACTAGTCTTCTCACCTTGTGAACCCCTTGGTTTTTTTCGTTATCAAAATTTTTTATTCGAAAATAAACAGAGCAGATAAAACAGTACACAAAATTGCAAAAGTTGGCACGCAGTGCAATACAATAAAGTCAAACTGTAAGAAATGTTACAGAAACATATGAGTAGTTGTAGGAGGTAGCCTCCCAAACATCAAAAGAATAGGAAGTAAAATAATAAAATCTAATGGTAAGTAACAATACCATAACCACAGCAAAAGTAGTGCAATATTTAGGGAAACCAGTCCCAAAAACGATTAGTAATGACACGGTTAAGTGCAAATTCTAACACAAAGTTACATAAACACAAGACAACAAAGGGGAACACATACGGACAAAAGCACACAGAATTTGGCGAGATGAGTGTTCAATAGAGGCCATCCAACCAAAGAGGCAGATCAGGACCCCCCCGGAATCCGGACCATACTGACCAAGTTCGAACAAAAATCTCGGACTTACCACGATCAGCAGACATCAGCTCCTCCATCCTCATAATCCCATTCAGCTCCTTTACCCATTCCTCCAAAGAAGGCACAGTACTAGACTTCCAATGACGTGGAATTACCGTTCTAGCTGCAGTCAGAAAATGTCTAAAGATCCCGTTTTTGAGGTATGGGAGTGATCCAGGAATCATGGAAAGCAATCCAACAGAAGGCGAGGTAGGAACGTCAGTGCCAAAAAGCTTATTGCCAAGATTAAAAAAAAATTCCCAGAAGGGACGGAGCTTGGGGCAATCCCACCAAATGTGCAACATGGTTCCAGGAGCCTCCCCACACCTCCAGCAAGCTGCAGACACATCAGGAAATATCCTATGTAGAAAGGAAGGACAGCGGTACCATCTGGTAAGGATTTTATACTTTTTCTCCTGAGCAAAACAGGAAGTCGGTAACTTATGAGCCAGGAAGAAAGAAGTTCCCCACTCCTCCTCAGAATATTGAACCCCCATTTCCTCATCCCAAGCTCTGGTGAATGTTAACTGAGAGGAGGAGTAACCAGGTTGGAGGATCCCATGTAAATAGGACAGCACATGAGAAGGAGCAGAAGTCAAAGACAGATAATGTTCCAGAGGAGTCTTACCCTGTAGCAACACAAGACAGTCACCCATGGAAGAAAGATAGGAACGTAGCTCAAAATAGTACCACCATATTGATCGTCTCCCCGGGCAGGCCTCAGAAACAGCAGCAAGCGACAAAATTGCACCGTCAGGTGTAAGGGTCTGAGCCAAATATCCGCCATCCTGTCTCCCCCAACAGAGGAATGTGTCCACACCCACCGCCGGAGGGAAGGAAGGATTATCAAACAGAGGAGTCAAAGGACCCGGACGGTGAGCAATGTCCAGGGCACCAATGATCCGCTCCCATACCACAAGAAAATGACGTGTGAGGAAAGGCAGAGAGGACGTTGGTCGCTGTACACCAGACAACCAAGGTAAAGAGGACAAGGCAAGAGAGGACATATTATTCACGATTCGCACCCATTGCTTACCCGCAGCCGCACGGTACCAATCCACCAACCTCATGAGGATCGCAGCATGATGGCAGCGCTTAAAGTCCGGCAAGCCCGCACCTCCCTCCACCTTGGGCCTACTGAGAATAGAATATCTAATCCGAGGCCGAGAAGAGCAGACAAATGTGTGGGGATATATATCCCTAAATATTTTAAAGATGCAGTTACCCACTTAAACGGGAAAACCCGAGCGAGATGAGCAGCTAGAGGGGCGTCCAGAGATACATTCAGCACCTCCAATTTAGAATAATTGACCTTGAAGTTACTCAAGTGACCAAATCGCTCAAACTCCCCAGTCAAAGATGGCAAAGAAATCATAGGAGTCGTAAGGTACACTAGAAGATCATCAGCGTACAGTGCTAACTTGTGATGCTGAGCACCAACACATATGCCCTTAATGCTAAGGTTAGTCCGCAGTGCCACAGCCAGGTGTTCCATGACTAACACATATAACAGAGGCGAAAGTGGACACCCCTGTCTTGTTCCATTTGTAATAGACAAAGAATCAGACAAAAGACCATTAACCCCTTCCCGCACCTTGACGTTAATGCACGTCAATGTGTGCAGTCACTTCGCGCACCTTGACGTGCACTAACGTCAGTGCTTTGACAGTTAACCGCCGCGCGGCACTACATCTCAGCGGCAGTTAACTGTGCAGGGTGTCAGCCCTGCTCTCCCCGTTGCCGATCAGCGGCCTGTCGCCGCTGAAATCGACAATTAACCCCTTCGATGCGGTGGTCGATTGCGATCACCACATTGAAGAGGTTTACAGCGGATCGGCAGCCCCCCACATGCATTTGCGGGGGCTGGCGATCCTTATCACGGCAACCAGAGGCCAGACAATGACCTCCGGGTTGCCATGTACGGAAGCCTCGGAGGATCAGCCTCCGGCCGGTCCTCCGATGTTTCCTGTTAGTGTGACTGTCACGTCACAATGACAGTTAGAACACATTACACTACATGTGTAGTGTAATGTGTTCCAGCAGCGATCAGAGCTGCAAGTCTAAGTGTCCCCTAGTGGGACAAGTGAAAAAAGTAAAAAAAAGATATTAAAAATGTTTTTAAAAAGTGTAAAAATAAAAGTTAGAAGTGACATAAACAAAGAAAGCTTTTTTTCCTATAATAAGTCTTTTATTATAGGAAAAAAATTAACACGTTAAAAAAAGAACACATATTTGGTATCACCGCGTTCGTAACGACCCCAACTATAAAACTGTAATATTATTTTTCCTGCACGGTGAACACCGCAAAAAAAAATTAACGAAAACCAGTGCCCGAATCACAATTTTTTGGTTATCACCCCTCCCAAAATATACAATAAAAAGTGATCAAAAAGTTGCATGTACGCCAAAATGGTACCAATACAAACTACAACCCGTCCCGCAAAAAATCAAGCCCTTACACTGCGTTTTTGACTGAAAAATAAAAAAGTTGTCGCTCTCAGGATATGGTGACACAAAAAATAATTAATTTTATAAATAAGTGATTTTATTGCACAAACGCTTTAAAACATAAAAAAAATATATACATCTGGTATCGCCGTAATCGTACCTTCCCGCAGAATAAAATATAATTGTAATTTATAGCCCAGGGTGAACGCCATGAATAAAAGAATAAAAAACATTGTCAGAATTGATGGTTTTTGGTCACTTTGCTTGCCAAAAAATGGAATAAAACGTGATCAAAAAAATTTCTGGTACCCCAAAATGGTACCAATGAAAACGACAGATTGTTCCGCAAAGAATAAACCCTCACACCGCTCCGGTGGAGAAAAAATAAAACAGTTCTGGCTCCCAGAATATGGCGATGCAAAATGTGCAGAGTGTCCAAAAGCGGATAAGATTGGGCGCCATTTATCAGTGCGACACATATCTGCGGATAATTATTTATTTACTGCATTATTATACCCTCTTATTATACCCTGATGTACCCCGCACAGATAACATTTACCCTGATGTACTCTGCACAGATAACATATGCCCCCACATTATAAACTGAAACACCAGTAAAACCCCAAACAGAACTACTACCAAGCTACATCTGCGCCCCAAAAGCCAAATGCTGCTCCCTCCCTTCTGAGCCCTGCAGCATGCACAAACACCAGTTTACGTCCATAGATATGGCATCGCCATACCCGGGAGAACCCGGTTAATATTTTATGATGTATTTGTCTTCAGTGGCACAAACTGGGCATAACATGTAGTGCACTAAAATGGCATATGAGTGGAAAATTGTAATTTTCACTCTGCACCATCCGCTGCACATTAACCCCTGCGCGCACCACGACATAGCATGTCGTAGTGTGGGGGGTGATGTATGGAGCGTCTCACGTGAAAAATAAAGCATTTAAAACAGCAAAATCACTGTTTTTTGGTCACCTTGGCTCTACCTAAAAATGTAATAAAAAGTGCTCAAAAAGTTGTATGTACCAAAAAATGGTACCAATAAAAACGACCGCTCGTCCCTCAATAAATAAGCCCTCATCCCGCTCTATTGACTGAAAAATAAAAAAGTTGTGGCTCTTGGAACGCGGGGAGGAAAAAACGAAAAAGGAAAAGAAAAAAATGGATCAGTCCAGAAAGGGTTAATTACTTTCTAATGAAAAACCATTTATGCCCACACGTGGGGTATTGCCGTACTCGGGAGAAATTGCTTTACAAATGTTGGGCAGCTTTTACCCCCTTTATCCTTTGTGAAATTGAAAAAATGCAACATTTTAGTGGAAGAAATGTCGATATTCATTTTCACAGCCTAATTCTAATAAATCCTGCAAAAGACTTGTGGGGTCTAAATGCCCACTATATCTATATCCCTAGATAGATTCTTTAAGTGGTGTAGTTTCCACTTTTGGGGGGTTTCCACTGTTTTGGCCTCTCAGGGGTTTTGCAAATGCGACATGGCACCCAAAAACCATTTCAGCTAAATTTGAGCTCCAAAAGACAAATAGCGCTCCTTCCCTTCTAAGACCTGCTGAGGGTCCAAACAGCAGTTTATTACCATATGGCATATTTCCGTAATCGGGAGAAATTGTTTTACAAATGTTGGGGTGCTTTTTCTCTTTTATTCCTTGTAAAAATTAAAAATGGCTACCTTTTTTCAGAAAAAAAGTAGATTTTTACCTTTACAGAATAATTGCAGTGAATTCAGCAAAACAACTGTGGGGTCAAAATGATAACTTTACCCTTAGAAAAATTCCTTGATGAGTGTAGTTTCCAAAATGGGGTCACTTTCCGGGGGTTTACACTATTTTGTTCCCTCCAGTGCATTTCAAACGCGACACGGCACTGAAAACTATTCCAGCAAAATCAGAATTTCAAAATCCAAATGGTGCTCCTTCCCTTCTGAGTCCTGCTGTGGGTCCAAACAGCAGTTTATTACCACATATGGGGTATTGCTATAATCGAGAGAAATTGCTTTACATATGTTGCGGTGTTTTTTCTCTTATATTCCTTGAAAAAATAAAAAATTTCTACGTTTTTTCAGAAAAAAAGTAGATTTTCATCTTCACATACTAATTCAAATAAATTTAGCAAAAAAACCTGTGGGTTCAAAATGCTAACTATACCCCTAGATAAATTCCCTGAGGGGTGTAGTTTCCAAAATGAGGTCACTTTTGGGGGTTTTTATTGTTTTGGCCCCACAAGACCTCTTCAAACCTGACATGGTACCTAAAATATATGTTAAAAAAAAGGAGGCCCCAAAATCCACTAGGTACTCCTTTGCTTCTGAGGCCTGTATTTCAGTAAATTACTGCACTAGGGCCACATGTGGGATATTTCTAAAAACTGCAGAATCTGGGCAATAAATAATAAGTTACATTTCTCGGGTAAAACCTTCTGTGGTATAGATTTTTTTTTATTACAAATGAATTTTGTAAAGCAGAGCTCCCTAAGCTGTCAGGAAGCGCCAAGGCACTTCTGGATTCTCCACTCACGTTGGAGGAATTGGAAGAAGCGGTCAAACAGATGGCTAATGATAAGGCACCTGGGGCGGACGGGCTACCAGTTGAAATATATAAAAAATACTCTGAGGTGCTCTTGCCCAAATTATTAGAAGTATTTCATTATTCATTGGATTGTGGTTCTTTGCCGGCTTCTATGCAAGAAGCCATTATTGTGGTCTTGCCAAAACCCGGGAAAGATCCTCAATTAGCTGATTCTTATCGACCGATTTCATTATTAACATCTGACATTAAGATTCTGGCAAAGGCATTAGCCCTGCGGTTGAATGGCGTTCTTTCTACCATTATACACCCGGATCAGACCGCTTTTATGCCTGCTAGGTCGACAGCCATGAATTTGAGACGTTTATTTTTAAATCTTCAGCTGAGGGCAGACAATGTAGGCGAAAGAGCAATTTTTTCACTGGACGCTGCCAAAGCGTTTGACAGTGTGGAATGGCAATATCTTTGGTGCACCTTGGAGGCTATGGGTTTTGGACCATCTTTTATAGCATGGATTAAGGTCCTGTATTCTTGCCCTACAGCCAGAATACAGGCAAATGGAGGATTGTCTCCCCGGTTTGCTCTTGAAAGAGGGACTAGACAGGGATGCCCATTATCGCCCCTCCTGTTTGCCGTGGCAGTAGAGCCCTTGGCAGCGCGCATACGTCTGTCTGATGATATTAAGGGCTTCTTGTATGGCTCGGTGCAAGAAAAGGTAGCGCTTTATGCAGATGATATGCTTCTATACTTGGGGGATATGGGTGGCTCTCTGGCAGAAACAATATCCCTAATTGAGAAATTTGGGGCATTGTCTGGGTTTAAAATAAATTGGGATAAATCCCATCTGCTCCCTGTGGATTCAAAGTGTTCTATACCAGGGGTGCATGGGGTACCTGTAGGATGCGTTAAACATCTTAAATATTTAGGGATCAAGATCTCGACCTCCCCTTCTGAATATGTTGCTCTCAATTTGCAACCCCTTCTGGTCAAATTTAAAATGAAAATAATGGCTTGGTGTAAATTATATCTGACAGTTGTGGGTAGGGTCAATCTTATTAAGATGATCCTAATGCCACAATTATTGTATATTTTACATAACTCCCCTGTATGGATCTCATTACGCAATTTTTATTACATTAATGCACTTTTTAGGGACCTAATATGGCGGAAGGGTCGCTCAAGAATTAGATTAGAAATTCTACAGCGCGCAAAGCATGACGGCGGTCTGGCCCTACCCAACCCTTGGATATATTTTCTTGCCTCCCAATGTCAGCACTTTAAGGGGTGGGGGGAAATTATATCAAAGGGATCCAATGGATCGATTCTACAGGCACAGTTTGGACCATCTGTTTTATTCTCAGTATTGGAGGCAGGTCACTCTATGTTGGCGGGCAGGAATACGCCCACATATACACTAATGCGTAAAGTATGGGATAAAGTCCGAGCTATTAGAGATATGGGGGTTTGCACAATTTTTACACCTTTATGGGGGAATAAGGCACTTCCGGAATTCTTCTCTCTTCAAGGATTTGAGGGTTGGAAAGCAAGAGGCATCCTTTATGTCTCACAGTTGCTCCAGGAGGATGTATTTAAAACTTATCAACAGATCCAAGAGGAGTTTGAATTATCTCGAAATTCCCTCTATCAATACTTACAGATAAGACATGCTTTTGATGCCCAGAAGAAGGCGGTGGATTTGGCAATACACGCAGATGGGGTGTTGTCTGTTTTACATACCGGGAGTGTTACATCGGGGGTTATTTCACATATTTATCAGTTGTTGATCAGTAAATTTTTTGATAAATACCCCCTGATGGCTTCTAAAAAATGGGAAAGAGATATGGGTCCCATCTCTGAAGAACAATGGATAGATATTATGAAAGCAGTTTTGAATACTTCTCTTATTGAGGCTGGGCGCCTTTCTCAATTATATATTATCCATAGAGTATACAGGACTCCTAAATTTCTTTTTCATATTGGGGTAAGGAGTGACTCAAAATGCCCCAGATGCGCGGAAGAGGGGGCTGACCATATGCATATGTTGTGGTCCTGTCCACAGTTAACCACGTACTGGATGGATGTACTAAAGGTGATTCAGGAGGCCTATGGACCTGTGTTGCAAGGGACTCCTATGGAATGTGTTTTGGGATGTATTATGGACACCCCAACCTCTACTTTGGAGTGGTTGGCTATTTTAAGGTTGCTATATATATCTAGAAAACTAATTGCCCTACATTGGATACAAGGTGCCCCGCCGACTATGAGCGAATTCATTGCAAAAGTGAATACAATGATTGTATTGGAAAAGGTTGTCTATGTAAAGCGCAAAACGCTTAAAAAATTTGAATCCATATGGGGACCATGGGTAGGGGTAATGGAATCTGTATTATAAAATTTATTCAGGGACTCTGTATGACTGCCAGCCTTTACACGGTATTGGGGTTATGTATATAGATGTGGGATAAGGAGAAGGGGGGAAATAGAGAGGATTAAATATCTGCCATATATTATATCTGTTTTGTATTATACATGCTTGTACATGATTAAGCTACTTGACATTTGGAAAATGATCTGTCCCATGTACCTTGTATTTTGTGAATAATGTATTCGATATTTGGTACAATTTCTATTTCATATACTATCTAATTTGGAATTTTGTGACGGTGCCTGGGGGGAGGGTTTTGGATAGGGTTTGTTTAGTATGTTTTGTACTATATAATTTTGAAACTTCAATAAAAAAAGTATCTGATTTTAAAAAAAACAAATGAATTTTGTAAAAAAAAAATGAAATTTGTAACTTTCACCTCTACTTTGCTTTAATTCCTGTGAAACGCCTAAAGGGTTAAAACACTTTATGAATGCTGTTTTGAGTACTTTGAGGGGTGCAGTTTTCAAAATGGGGTGATTTATGGGGACTGCCTAATATATAAGGCCCTCAAAGCCACTTCAGAACTGAACTGGTCCTTGTAAAAATCGCCTTTTGAAATTTTCTTGAAAATATGAGAAATCGCTGCTAAAGTTTTAAGTCTTGTAATGTCCTAGAAAAATAAAAGAATGTTCAAAAAATGATGCCAAACTAAAGTAGACATATGGGAAATGTTAACCAGTGACTATTTTGTGTGGTATTACTATCTGTTTTACAAGCAGATACATTTAAATTTAGAAAAATGCAAATTTTCTTCAAATCTTGGTGTTTTTTACAAATAAATATTAAATTTATCGACCAAATTTTTTCCCTAACATAAAGTACAATATGTCACGAGAAAACAATCTCAGAATCACTTGGATAGGCAAAAGCATTCTGGAGTTATTACCACATAAAGGGACACATGTCAGATTTGAAAAATCGGCTTCGTCCTGAAGGCCAAAACAGGCTCAGTCCTGAAGTGGTTAAGGATAATTGGTGTTGAAAAAAATCTTTGTATACTAAACCGCCATTTGATTAACAAGGAATGTGATGGGGGAGGGACCCGTTGGTATGGACAGTTAGGTGTCATCTGTAAAAGCCGTGAACATTGACAGGTATTATTAATTATTAGACCATATTAAATTCTGCCGATAATTTCATAGATTCTTTTACTAATAATGGAACATTAATTCTTTTTTTATGTTCAGACCTTTAGGAAACCTGGTTTTTAGTGTAAATATCCAGTATGCTTCTCGTGATAAGATTTTATGTTTGATGTTCCCCCCTCTGGTTGGAGTTTTGACTTTTTCTATGGCATAACATCTCAGACTTATAATTGATCTATTATGGAAGGTTATGAAAAGTTTTGCAACATTAGTGATGTTAGTGAGGTTAGGATTTCTTATATAGCCCAAATGTTCTAGTATCCTAGCTTTAAATTTTCGGCTGGTGCAACCTACATACATTAGATTGCATTTGATGCACTCCACAATGTATATTACTGCCTCACTGTTGCAATTAATGTAAGTTTGAATTGAAAAATTTGTATTGTTATCTGAATCTCTGAAGTTCTTAGTAGGCTTAGCATATGAACAGATTTTGCATGGATGCGAGCCGCATTTAAAGAAACCCGTATATTGAAGCCATGTCAGTTTGGTAGTGTTTGAGGAAAATATAGAAAGAGACAACAGGTCACCTAAGGAAGGAGCTTTTCTGGATACAACACGGCAACCATCTTTCAAAATATCTGACAGGGCCTCGTCTTCCATTAGGATGGCTAAATTTTTATGGACGATTGTCTTGATTTCATTAAACTGACTACTGTGTTGTAACACCAAAGTAGGTACGTTTAGACCAGTATTTTTATTATTAGGTTTTGCCTCTAGAAGTAGATCTCGGGGCTTTTTTTCTACAATGGAGGTTGCTCTTTTGAGGGTCCATTCTGCATACCCTCTTTTGCGTAGTCTCCTACAAATTTGCTGTTGTTCCACCCGGTAATTGGGGTCATTACTACAATTTCTTTTTGCTCTGTACATTTCTCCCACTGGGATTGATGAGATGGTTTGTCTAGGGTGACCGCTTGTTGCATGCAAGATAGTGTTCCCTGAAATCGGCTTACAATATGTTTTAGTGTTGATTATTTCCCCTGCATGTCCTTTGAGTTCTAGGTCCAGAAACTGGATAGTATCTTTTTGTGAAGAATAGGTAAATTTCAAGTTGAGTTGGTTATTAAGATAATTGATGAAATTTGGGATATCTGACATATTGCCTTCCCATATAAATAGCAGGTCGTCTATATACCTTGCATACCAGTTAATAGATCTGCCAAAAGGATTATCACTAGAAAAAATGAAAAGTTCCTCCCACAACGCCATCACAAGACTTGCCAGAGAAGGGGAGAATTTAGCTCCCATTGATACTCACTTAAGTTGTAGGTAAAACAACCCATCGAACTGGAAGAAATTGTGTGTCATCAGGAAGACAAGGACCTCAAGTATATATGATTGTAGCTCATAGCTGTAAGTGCTGTGTTTAAAAAGATGATATTCTAGTGCCCTATGGGCTATTTCGTGTGGAATGCTGGTATAAAGTGAGGTCACATCACAGCTCAGCCATGCAAATTTATTTTCCCATCTTTTTTTGTGAAATGAGCATAAAACATCTCTGGTGTCACGTAAATGGCCCAGGGTTCTTAATGCAAGGGGTTTTAACAAGGAGTCTAGCCATTCAGATAGTTTTTCTGTGAATGATCCTATCCCTGATACTATGGGGCGCATAGGTGGGGGGGTTTATGCCTTTATGTGTCTTGGTCAATGCGTGCATGATTGGAATTGAGGGACATTGGACCATAATATATTCTGCTTGCTTACTTGTTAATACGCCACTACCTAAACCATCGTTTATCCGTTTGTTGAGCTTTTTTTGGAACATAGATGTTGGATTGCACGTTAGTTTTTTATATGTGTCTGTATCTGCTATTAGTTTCAAAATTTGGGTCTTATACATTTCCCTATCTAACACAGTGATACTGCCCCCTTTTCCCGACATCTTAATAATGATATCCTTATTATTTTTTAACGATTTTATTTGCCATATTCAGCTCATTAGAGATATTAAAGTTCTTATTACAACACTACGAATTTTTGGATAGTTGCTGGAGATCCTTTTCAATTGCCCATTGAAATCTGTCCATAGAGTCTATCCTGGATGCCAGAGGATGGAAGCTTGGATTTTTTGTGACAAAGTCCGGGGAAAAATGAATATTTCTTGTAGGAAGTTCTGGTTTCAGACACTCTAAGCATTGGATTGCCCTATGTTCCTCAAACGATAGTAATCTATGGTCGTGGATATTTGTATTGGGTTCTTTGAGATTATAATCTTCGGAGTCTGTTGTCATTTGGGAGCGTGTTGTAGAAATGCCTCTTTACTGTTAAATTCCTTACAAATCGATTAATGTCCAGAAGTGTGTTGAAAGTATTGAACGTACGATTAGGGGCAAAATTGAGGCCCAACGAAAGAACCTTGACTTGTGTGGAGTTAGTTCGGATGTGGAAAGGTTGATCACATTAATGCTGGGTGTGGGTTCCTGCGGTTCCGTAGGCGACGGTTTTGTTCCTGATCTGTTTGGGTGATGTTTCCTACCGCCTCTCCTTCCCCGTTTTTTTACTTCCTTGACTTGCTGACTGATTGGTATCCTTGGGAATATAGGATCCTAGAGTTATCACTATCTGAGGCTTCATTTATTCCTTCGATTGAATCAGGTTCAGAGGAGCTAAAACTGACTCTGTTCAGACTGCTGCCGGATCTTCTCTCCTGTCTGCGATTTTTTAAGATGGGTCTCATTTTGTTGTGTACTTTGTCTCTTTTATTCCAATCATACACCTCCTTGTTTGCATAGTCCCTGAGGTCTCGTTGGAATTTATTTTTCTCAGTTTCAGCTATGGATTTATTTAATTTTTCCAAGTGTAGAGAAGTACGTTGTTCCAGTATAGTAAAGTCGGGTGAGCTGGAGGAAGCATTAATTTGTTCTTTTAGAGCAGAAATGTCAGTTTCCAATTTGTGTCAATTTGGCCTCCTCTTGTCTGGTAATTAGTTCCATTAGTTTTATAGAACATTCTGTTAATATAAAATTCCAGTGTGTGCTGAATTCTTCAGAGTAGGTAAAAGTAGAACTTTTTCTTAAACGTAGACCCCTTGGGATCATTTGTTTTGTAATATAATTACGTAAAGTCGTCAGGTCCCACCATATCTTAGCCTCCTGTACTGATAGTTTCTCTAGATCATGGAACATTTCCTGTAATGCACGATCACCTCCTTCTGGAGTATCATAATTGCCAAACACTTGGGCGGCCATTTCCACTCTGGAACATCGTGTATCTTGAGACATGGTTATTACTTGTTGTATATATATATATACAGTGAAGGAAATAAGTATTTGATCCCTTGCTGATTTTGTAAGTTTGCCCACTGTCAAAGACATGAACAGTCTAGAATTTTTAGGCTAGGTTAATTTTATCAGTGAGAGATAGATTATATAAAAAAAAAAAAAACAGAAAATCACATTGTCAAAATTAGCTATATTTATTTGCATTGTGCACAGAGAAATAAGTATTTGATCCCCTACCAACCATTAAGAGTTCAGCCTTCTCCAGACCAGTTACATGCTCCAAATCAACTTGGTGCCTGCAATAAGACAGCTGTCTTAAATGGTCACCTGTATAAAAGACTCCTGTCCACAGACTCAATTAAACAGTCTGACTCTAACCTCTACAACATGGGTAAGACCAAAGAGCTTTCTAAGGATGTCAGGGACAAGATCATAGACCTGCACAAGGCTGGAATGGGCTACAAAACCATAAATAAGACGCTGGGTGAGAAGGAGACAACTGTTGGTGCAATAGTAAGAAAATGGAAGACATTCAAAATGACTTTCAATCGACATCGATCTGGGGCAACATGCAAAATCTCACCTCGTGGGGTATCCTTGATCCTGAGGAAGGTGAGAGCTCAGCCGAAAACTACACCGGGGGAACTTGTTAATGATCTCAAGGCAGCTAGGACCACAGTCACCAAGAAAACCATTGGTAACACATTACGCCGTAATGGATTAAAATCCTGCAGTGCCCGCAAGGTCCCCCTGCTCAAGAAGGCACATGTACAGGCCCGTCTGAAGTTTGCAAATGAACATCTGGATGATTCTGAGAGTGATTGGGAGAAAGTGCTGTGGTCAGATGAGACTAAAATTGAGCTCTTTGGCATTAACTCAACTCGCCGTGTTTGGAGGAAGAGAAATGCTGCCTATGACCCAAAGAACACCGTCCCCACTGTCAAGCATGGAGGTGGAAACATTATGTTTTGGGGATGTTTCTCTGCTTAGGGCACAGGACTACTTCACCGCATCAATGGGAGAATGGATGGAGCCATGTACCGTCAAATCCTGAGTGACAACCTCCTTCCCTCCACCAGGACATTAAAAATGGCTTGTGGCTGGGTCTTCCAGCACGACAATTACCCGAAACATACAGCCAAGGCAACAAAGGAATGGCTCAAAAAGAAGCACATTAAGGTCATGGAGTGGCCTAGCCAGTCTCCAGACTTTAATCCCATCAAAAACTTATGGAGGGAGCTGAAGATCCGAGTTGCCAAGCGACAGCCTCGAAATCTTAATGATTTACAGATGATCTGCAAAGAGGAGTCGGCCAAAATTCCATCTAACATGTGTGCAAACCTCATCATCAACTACAAAAAACGTCTGACTGCTTTGCTTGCCAACAAGGGTTTTGCCACCAAGTATTAAGTCTTGTTTGCCAAAGGGATCAAATACTTATTTCTCTGTGCACAATGCAAATAAATATATATAATTTTGACAATGAGATTTTCTGTTTTTTTTAATATAATCTATCTCTCACTGGTAAAATTAACCTAGCCTAAAAATTCTAGACTGTTCATGTCTTTGACAGTGGGCAAACTTACAAAATCAGCAAGGGATCAAATACTTATTTCCTTCACTGTATATATATATATAACCGAAATTCCAGTTAAGTTTGAAAAATTTGTATTTTAAAGCCAGAAGAAAAAATATATATATAAAGAAAAATTGTTGTACTTTAATAACTCTGTGAGTATATTAGTATGTTATAGAACTCTTTAACATTCGGGATATGGTCAAAATACAATTGTGCTTTTGTATTGTGAACCCTATATAACGGGCAGTAGGTGTGCACGGATGGATGCAGCCGTATAGCTATACAAACAAACAGTGGGAGGGATCCTCCAGCTCACCTTGATGCAAGTTTTAGACAGAAGAAAAATGGGCAAAAGTAGATGGTCCAGCGCAGTCAAGTTTAAAACAGAACGTAGTTCCAATTTTATTTGGATGGTTAAAACAAGATCATTCCCGAATGCAAGGGTGAAAATGTAGGTAAAGTGCCTACGCGTTTCAGATGTATACCACGTTCTTCCTCATGGCTTTAATGCTAACAACTATTTGTCAGAACGAGGTTTATATCCGTTGCCAACAGGTGAAAATTAGTGCTGTCACAGCAAGGTGGTGCTGTCCAGCAGAGTAGTGTTGAACTAAGGAGACGACTTAGGAACATCGGCAGTCTATAAATAAAAGCTATCCAGCACAGTGGAGCTGTCCATCAAAAGTGGTGCTGAAACAGAGAGCCGGTGATAGAACATCACTGCTCTAATAGTAAGTTGTGTACTTACAGCATTGTTTGATAGATAGTTATCAATGATAGGATGAGGGATAACAATGATCCAATTTTATCCATGAGTAGTGGATAGAGTATTAATGCTTATTTTTTGTTTATTAGGCTGTCGGATATGAACCTCTGCAATACTCACATCGAGATATTAAAACATAAATAGACGCTAAAAAATACATCATTTAAACAGTTTAAGACAATACATGAACTGGAAAAAAGGGAATTATATACTGGTTTTTAAAGGTAATTGGTGTTGAAAAAAATCTTTGTATACTAAACCGCCATTTCATTAAAAAGGAATGTGATGGGGGAGGGACCCGTTGGTACGGACAGTTAGGTGTCATCTGTAAAAGCTGTGAGCATTGACAGGTATTATTAATTATTAGACCATATTAAATTCTGCCGATAATTTCATAGATTCTTTCACTAATAATGGAACATTAATTCTTTTTTTATCACAACTTTTTTTATTTTCACAATCCTGACCCTTATGTAGCGTCTCTGTGATATTTACAGCAAGGCAAGCGTAATCTCGTTTTAAATGACAGGTTACATCGTACAGGTCTTTACCACTTTGGAATTTTTCTCAGACCCTCTCTCTTTCTCCACCATTACATGATCCACTGAAACCAAATATCACAAATTCTCGTCTGTGGATCTTGTCCCCTATATTGGTGGACAGGTAAATTCCCAGAGGAGCCACACCACAGAATAATAAGCCACAAAAGGTTAATCTGTACAAACCATCTAGTCAGGCGGGGTATTAACGTACTGGCTTTACTGGCATAGCTTATACTCCACCCTTTGCCACCCAAACAAGCCCAAGTTGTCCTTTAAAACAGAGAACAAATCCTCATCCGTCAACACATTTGTGCTTGAGTACGCAGCCAAACATGAAGGTGACTCACCACTCACAGGAATCCTGGCATCACCCAAGGGTGCCTCCAAGATTGTTCCAGCAGCTGGACGACCAGTCTCTTGACCGTGGTCAGCTGCAGATCCCAATGATGCAATAGGAGGCAGTCTTCGTCCATATCCTATGACAACGGTCTCTCCCACCAGCAGCAAGGAGGGGGCAATAAACTCCTTTTGGAGTCTACACCTGTCTCACCACTGATGCTACTGACTGCCCTCCATAGTCTGCCTGTACATTATAATCACAGGACTGCTCCTCCCACCACACCTCGAGCCATCCATGCCCCTACTGCTTCCTCTGGGGTAGAGCAGAACCCTGCCTCATGGACCTGTTAGATGAGGGTGCAGTACAAGGACTGACTCCTCCTTCCTCTACACCAGCGCTGTCCCACATCCCTGGACCACTTTACTGCAAGCCGGGAACTTCCGGCCATGCCACATGCAGGGAAGGGGGGGGGGGTGGAGGAACTATTTTTAGAGCATAACACTTCCCTCTAAAAAGCATGGGACAACAATAACAGTCCATAAGCTTTTGGAAAGGGCTCTTCAGCTCCTTTGCTTTGGGAAAATAGTTACTAGCTGCCAGACTCCAGCCATCCCTTAATAAGTGGATTTCCACGCCGTTGCATTCACTCCACCACTGAGGACCCTGTGTGGTAACAATCCTGAATCTTTTTGGAGAACTGTTGCCTACTAGGCACAGGTAACCCTTTATAACGACTCAGAAAAAATAATTGTGTTAACCATTTAAGATTACATTGATAATAAACATTAATTTAAACTATATAAGCAATATACCCATAAGCTCCATAATTCTAGGCACCCAAGGGGCCTTACAATAGAATACACTTGTTATGCTACTTTTTACCATAAAATGGGGGTTTGCCATACAGCACAGGCAAGGGGGGGCATGTTATTTTGTTTAATTTTTGAGGGGTTAACCCGACGGAAACCTCAGACGGAATCCCTCAACGGAAGGGCAGCGGTGATGTGAACAGGTCCTTAGTGTCGTCTTTTTCTTTATTTTCTATTTGTACATTATACCTGAGATAAATAACTATGTCCCTAGTGTGTTATACATATTAGGCTGGGTTCACACGACCTATTTTCAGACGTAAACGAGGCGTATTATGCCTCGTTTTACGTCTGAAAATAGGGCTACAATACGTCGGCAAACATCTGCCCATTCATTTGAATGGGTTTGCCGACGTACTGTGCAGACGACCTGTTATTTACGCGTCGTCGTTTGACAGCTGTCAAACGACGACGCGTAAAAATACAGCCTCGTCAAAAGAAGTGCAGGACACTTCTTTGGACGTTTTTGGAGCTGTTTTCTGATAGACTCCAATGAAAACAGCTCCAAAAATGGACGTAAAAAACGGCGCGAAAAACGCCGCGAAAAATGCGAGTTGGTCAAAAAACGTCTGAAAAGCAGGGTCTGTTTTCCCTTGAAAACAGCTCTGGATTTTCAGACGTTTTTGGTCACTACGTGTGCACATACCCTTAGTGTTTATAACATGTATCAGGAACATATTATCACACCTTTGATTCTTTACAGATGACTGATCCCAGTGAGAAGAAGGAACGTGACATATAATCCTGTCAGCAGCAAGAAAGGAATCACAAGACAGGTAATTAATATTTATATTAATTACTGATAACACTCAGGCTAGATATGAGTTCTAGACCCGCAGAGGTGTGATAGTATCTTCCTGATACATCAGAATATATGTGTTTTTAACCGCTTCCCGACCGCCCACTGTATATTCACGTTGGCATTTGCTGGGCTCTGTGCAGTGCCGACTTGAATTCACGGTGGGTGTTAAAAGCGCGATCCGGGTGTCTCAGAGTAGCGCTGACACCCGGATCGCGCTGTTAACCCCTGCCTCTGGTCCTGGAGTCATGACCGGGACCTAATTGGTTCAGGTCCCAGTCATGTGATCGCAGGGAAAGCTTGTTGTAGCAACGAACTGGAAAGTTTGTTACTACAACAAACTGGAAAGTTTGTTGCTACAACAAACTTTCCCGGGGACCGATTGCGGGTGCTTCAGTCGGTTATAAGGCAGAACCGGAGGCCATACAACGGCCCCCGGGTCTGCCATGCACAGCAGCCTATGAGAACCAGCCGGAGGCCGGTCCTCCTAAGCTTCCTGTCAGTGTGACTCTCAGCGTCACACTGACAGTTTATAATACGTTACACTACCTAGGTGGTGTAATGTATTATAGCAGCGATCAGTGCTGCCAGTCTTCAAGTAAAAAGTAAAAGTAATAAAAATGTTTTATAAAAGTGTAAAAACAAGTTATAAAAGTTACAAAAACAAAAAATGCTTTTTTTCCCTATAATAAGTCTTTTATTATAGGGAAAAAATTAAAATGTTAAAAAAAGTACACATATTTGCTATCACCGCGTTCATAACGACCAAAACTATAAAACGATAATATTATTTTTCCCGAACGGTGAGCAGCGCAAAAAAATTAATTAAAAAACTATGTCAGAATCGCAATTTTTTTTGGTCATCAACCCTCCAAAAATATAGAATAAAAAGTGATCAAAAAGTCGCATGTACCCTAAAATAGTACCAATAAAAACGACAACCCGTCCCGCAAAAAACAAGCCCTTACACAGCTTTTTTGACTGAAAAATAAAAAAGTTATGCCTCTCAGAATATGGTGACACAAAAAATAAATAATTTAATCGAAGAGTAAGTTTATTGCGCAAATGCCACAAAACATAAAAAAACTATATACATCTAGTATCGCCGTAATCGTATCGACCCGCAGAATAAAGTAAAATTTCATTTATAGCGCACGGTGAAAAGTGTAAAAAAAAAAGACAAAAAACATTGTCAGAATTGTTTTTTTGTCACTTTGCTTGCCAAAAAAAATCTAATTTAAAGTGATAAAAAAATCACATGTACCCTAAAATGGTACCAATGAAAACTACAGATTGTCCCGCAACAAATAAGTCCTCGCACGGCTCCGGTGAAGAAAAAATAAAAAAAAGTTCTGCCTCTCAGAATATAGCGACAGAAATTATGCAGTGTCCAAAAGCTGATAAGATCAGGCGCCATTTATCAGTGCGACATTGGCCACATATCTGCGGATTATTATTTATTTACCGAATTATTATACCCTCTTATTATGTCCTGATGTACTCTGCCCAATTCACACATACCCCCACTTCATGAACTGAAATAAAAGCAAAACCCCAAACAGAACAGTTACCAAGCAAACTCTGCGCTCCAAAAGCCAAATGGCGCTCCCTCCCTTCTAAGCCCCACAGCGTGCCCAAACACCAGCTTACGTCCACATATATGATATTTTATATCTGGGAGAACCTGCTCAACATTGTATGAGGTACTTGTCTTCAGTGGCACAAACTGGGCACAACATATTGTGCGTTAAAATGGCATATCAGTGGAAAATTTAAATTTTCACTTTGCACCATCCGCTGCGCATTAACGCCTTCGCGCACCACGACTTAATAGCATGTCGTGGTGCGGGGGGTTATATATGGAGCGGGCTCATGCGCTGCGCCCGCGCCATATTCTGCAGGTGTCCGCTGTGTATTACAGCTGACACCCGGGACTAATGGACAGGAACAGCGATCGCGCTGTTACAGGAGCTTGTAAAAATGATATTATACTGCAATACATTAGTACTGCAGTGTATTGTACCAGCGACCTAATGATCGCTCGTTCCAGTCCCCTAAAGGGACTTTTGGGAGGTTTCCACTGTTTTGGTACCTCAGAGGCTTTGCAAATGCGACATGACACCCGAAAACCATTCCAGCTAAATTTGAGCTCCAAAAGCCAAATATTGTTCCTTCCCTTCTGAGTCTTGCCGTGGGTCCAAACAGCAGTTTATTACCACATATGGCATATTGCTGTAATCAGGACAAATTGCTTTACAAATTTTGGGGTGATTTTTCTCCTTTATTCATTGTAAAAATTAAAAATTTCTATGTTTTTTCAGAAAAAAGTAGATTTTCATCTTCACGGCCTAATTCCACTAAATTCAGCAAAAAAACTGTGGGGTCAAAATGCTAACTATACCCCTAGAAACATTCCTTGAGGGGTGTAGTCTACAAAATGGGGTCACTTTTGGGGGGTTTACACCGTTTTGCTACCTCAAACGCGACATGGCACTGAAAACCAATCCAGCAAAATCTGCGCTTCAAAATCCAAATGGCGCTCCCTCCCTTCTGAGCTCTGCCGTGGGTCCAAACAGCAGTTTAGTACCACATATGGGGTATTGCTGTAATCGGGAGAAGTAGCTTTACAAGTTTTGGAGTGCTTTTTATTCTTTATTCCTTGCAAATATCTTTTTTTTTAATATTTTTTCAGAAAAAAAGCAGATTTTCACTTTCACAGGCAAACCCCAATAAACATAGCAGAAGACATGTGTCAAGATGCTAACTATACCCCTAGATAAATTCCTTGAGGGGTGCAGTTTCCAAAACCGTGTCACTTTTGGGGGATTTCCACTGTTTTGGCACTACAAGACCTCTTCAAACCTGACATGGTGCCTAAAATATATTCTAAAAAAAGGAGGCCCCAAAATCCACTAGGTGCTCCTTTGCTTCTGAGGCCGGTATTTCAGTCCCTTTTCACACTAGGGCCACATGTGGGATATTTCTAAAAACTGCAGAATCTGGGCAATAAATATTGTGTTGCGTTTCTCTGGTAAAACCTTCTGTGTTACAGAAAAAAATGTATTACAAATAATTTGCAGCAAAAAAAAAACAATTTGTCAATTTCCCCTCTACATTGCTTTAATTCCTGTGAAATGCCTAAAGGGTTAAGAAACTTTCTGAATGCTGTTTTGAATACTTTGAGGGGTGTAGTTTTTAATATGGGTTATGGGGTCTATCTAGTACATAAGGCCCTCAAAGCCGTTTTAGAACGGAACTGGTCCCTGTAAAAATCGCCTTTTGAAATTTTGTTGAAAATGTGAGAAATTGCTGGTAAAGTACTAAGCCTTGTAACGTCCTAGAAAAATAAAATAATGTTCAAAAAACTATGCAAGTATAAAGTAGACATATAGAATATGTGAAATAGTAACTATTTTGTGTGGTATTACTATCTGTTTTACAAGCAGATACATTTAAAATTAGAAAAATCATAATTTTTGCAAATTTTCTCTAAATTTTGATGTTTTTCACAAATAAGCAATGAATTTATTGACCAAATTTTCCACTAATATAAAGTACAATATATCACAAGAAAACAATCTCACAATCACTTGGATAGGCAAAAGCATTCCGGAGTTATTACCACATAAAGTAACACATGTCAGATTTGAAAAAATGGGGCTGGTCCTGAAGGCCAAAATGAGCTCGGTCTTGAAAGGGTTAACATGTATATCTTCTATAGACAATATCTAGTATAACACAACCATATCTCAGGTACAGAGGGGAGGAACATCTCTGTTCTTTACCCGCTGTTTTGTAGTCAGGACTCCCCTTTTATTTTTAATATCATTTTTAATAGCTATTCAGTCTTCGATTAACCCTTTCAGGACCAGGCTAAGTTTAATTTTTATGCTTTTGTTTTCTTACTTCCCGCCTTCCAAAAGTCATAACTCTTTTATTTTTTCGTTGACACAGCCATATGAGGGCTTAATTTTTAAAGGACAAATTTTACCATATCTCAGGTACAGAGGTGAGGAACATGTCTATTATTTTACCCTCTGTTCTCTAAAGTCAGAAATCCACCTTTTATTTCCAATAGAATATAATTGTTATGGTCCTTTTGGCCATAAAATTTGGCATGAGGGGAGGCTAGTGAGGGCGAGTAATGTATTTGACCTTGCATTGTTACTGGCAGTATGATGACAAGAAACCCAGGTTTGATGCAGGTTTCTTTTAGTAGGCCGGTAATGTTTGCAAAACGACCAAAAGGAAATACAAAAACTGTTCTTAGCAGAGAGGCACAGTCACTTAAAATATTACACAAAATGGCGGCAATTTCAGGCAATGCAGGAAATGGGGTTTTACCAGCTTGGTTTCCTTGGGACAGAGCTCGGACTCTTCCCTGATACAGGGGTAACCCATCGTCTCAGCAACTAAATAACAGGGAGGCTTCACGCAACTTCCACTTGTTACATCCAATGCTGCCTCTTTCACAGCAATCATCTGTGGGGAGGTTCCTGCACTCCACCGCCACAGCAATGGGCCCTCTCTGGCTTCAGGGCCTACTCAGCCCTGTTTGCACAATAGTTGCTGATTTATGGGTCGCAGCACTTGCACCTGAACCCATTAGGTGGGAACAGTCGCCTTTTATCAAATTTAAAAACAGCCCCTTTGTGAGTTATTCAATGTTCCGACACTGATTACATGCCCATACTACACTGTTTTTGCACACTAAAGTAAATAATAAAGACAGTGCCCGAGCCGGTTTTCCCGGTGCCTGCAATAAACAGGGTCAGCCACCATTGTCTGAACAGTGTTACATAGCAGTGAGCTTTGCTGGCGTGAGCATCTGCACAGCTCAGAACATGTAAGCACAGGTCCTGTGACTAAAACAACACATAAAAATGCTTCCTGGCCACTAGGTGGCAGCATCACAATGGAAGTATATATGCATATAGTGACCGCTCATCTCCTCTAGTCCTGGACCTATAAAGGAAATACAGTGTTAAAATGCATAACACAAAAGCATTGAAAGAGACAGAAAAATCTATCTCTACATTACTCCATACGGCTCCTCTCGTGAATAGGGGAGACTCCCTTCAATACCTTTCATTGCCCCCTTGCCTTATTTGGTGTCATTCCCGGCACCAGGAAAAATAAGCAACTAAAATAACTGAACAAAAACATAGATTCCTTTCACACAAATTGGGCCTTCTTCCGACAGTCTCTGAAGGCCCTCTTAGACTCAGTTCAGGCCCTCTTCAAAGTTACTTGGGCCTCAGGCTCAAAGCTTAGTAGTTACAGTCTCTCACAGGTGAGGCACATACTTAACAATTGCAGTCTCATACTCAAGGTCCCAGGACTCCCTTCTTTGTCTCAGTCTCATGCACAGCCTCTTGTCTTTCTCTTGCTGGGAGACTCCTCTCTACCCGCCTCTTGAACGCTTCCTTGTGGCGCATTACAGCTACTGAAATGCAGCCTTTCCTGGCTCCACAGCCTCTTGCTGGAGCTAGTCATCTTTCTTGAGGGAAAGGTGCACTTGGCAAGAGCGTACTCATGACGGTACAAGGGCGACAAGGGGCCACACAAACACTCTCCTATCTAATAAATATACAACGACACAATTAAAATTGGAAGGTGCTTGTCACAGCTTTATTGAATGTTTTCTTTTACAGAACCTGAGAATATATAAAAACAAGTATAAACATAATTAACATATTAAGATTATGTGGCTAAGTCCTTGACAACCTCCAAAACATAAATAAAGCAATACCCTTAAACCACTAGCCGTGACCATATAAGCTACAGTGGCGTCACCACGGGTATGCTAAAGCACCACGCTTCCCAGGGTCCGCCCCTTAGAGAAGCCCAAATCCATAGCTTTAAAATAAAACCAATATATTGTGTCAAAGACAGCAATATATAAAAACATAAATAGTGTTGCCAAGGACCCGCCACAGCATGAAAACTTGACTCCTTAAATTTTCATGCACCGCCACACTTGAAAACCCAACTCCAGGCCTTCTTGGAGGCCAAAATTTAAAACATCCAGGCCCACATCTGTTAAGTGAACCCCATCCTTTCCAATGTACGCACCCCGATCCTCCAACAGTGGGTGACGAACTACCAACCCACCATTGAGGCGAACAAACTTGGCCACTGTCTTATTAATCTTATCCCTGGTTCTATTCAGCGCCGACAATGACTGCGCATTGCGCCATTTTACCCGCTGTACAATTTCGGACCATATAATCAAAAGCCCAGGATGGGCGTCTAAAAAACATAAGAAGTCCCTCTTAATGTTCCTAATGAGGTTCCGCATGGGATAACTCCCGATGTCATTACCCCCAGCATGAATTATCAAAATATCAGGTAGACCCCAGGACCTAACCGCATCCTGAAACAAAGGCCTTACCTGATCCCAGGGTCAGGCCACGAACTCCGAACCAGTGTACCTCCACCTCATCCTTATCTAAATCCAAATACCTACCATTCGGACGCACACGGGCACGCCTTTCAGCCCAGTAAATATAGGAATGGCCAAGAAGCCAAACCACACATTTTGCAGAACCTGAAAGCAACAGAAAATTAGTGAAACAGAACAAGAATGACATCCCCACCCAAAATAAACCCAAGATAAAGAAATCAAAATTCCAGCAAATGCGGCCTAACATAGGAACGAAAACGGCTGGACTCCCAGCGGCCAATCCTCTTAACTGAAGCAGTGTCGAGCCCAAAACAAGAAACCTCAGTAGCGGCTCCAATCCTAAAAGAATGTGAGCTGTAATCCAGATGTGAAAGGCCCAAACCTTGTACGCATTTCTTAAAGACAGCAATAAATTGATATCTGGACAATGCTGACCCATCCGCATGCACCAGCAAAGAGGAAGAACCCTGAGGACACCGGCTCTCTGTTTCAGCACCACTTTTGATGGACAGCTCCACTGTGCTGGATAGCTTTTATTTATAGACTGCCGATGTTCCTAAGTCGTCTCCTTAGTTCAACACTACTTTTCTGGACAGCACCACCTTGCTGTGACAGCACTAATTTTCACCTGTTGGCAACGGATATAAACCTCGTTCTGATAAATAGTTGTTAGCATTAAAGCCATGAGGAAGAACGTGGTATACATCTGAAACGCGTAGGCACTTTACCTACATTTTCACCCTTGCATTCGGGAATGATCTTGTTTTAACCATCCAAATAAAATTGGAACTACGTTCTGTTTTAAACTTGACTGCGCTGGACCATCTACTTTTGCCCATTTTTCTTCTGTCTAAAACTTGCATCAAGGTGAGCTGGAGGATCCCTCCCACTGTTTGTTTGTATAGCTATACGGCTGCATCCATCCGTGCACACCTACTGCCCGTTATATAGGGTTCACAATACAAAAGCACAATTGTATTTTGACCATATCCCGAATGTTAAAGAGTTCTATAACATACTAATATACTCACAGAGTTATTAAAGTACAACAATTTTTCTTTATATATATATTTTTTCTTCTGGCTTTAAAATACAAATTTTTCAAACTTAACTGGAATTTCGGTTATATATATATATACAGTGAAGGAAATAAGTATTTGATCCCTTGCTGATTTTGTAAGTTTGCCCACTGTCAAAGACATGAACAGTCTAGAATTTTTAGGCTAGGTTAATTTTACCAGTGAGAGATAGATTATATTAAAAAAAACAGAAAATCTCATTGTCAAAATTATATATATTTATTTGCATTGTGCACAGAGAAATAAGTATTTGATCCCTTTGGCAAACAAGACTTAATACTTGGTGGCAAAACCCTTGTTGGCAAGCAAAGCAGTCAGACGTTTTTTGTAGTTGATGATGAGGTTTGCACACATGTTAGATGGAATTTTGGCCGACTCCTCTTTGCAGATCATCTGTAAATCATTAAGATTTCGAGGCTGTCGCTTGGCAACTCGGATCTTCAGCTCCCTCCATAAGTTTTTGATGGGATTAAATTCTGGAGACTGGCTAGGCCACTCCATGACCTTAATGTGCTTCTTTTTGAGCCATTCCTTTGTTGCCTTGGCTGTATGTTTCGGGTAATTGTCGTGCTGGAAGACCCAGCCACGAGCCATTTTTAATGTCCTGGTGGAGGGAAGGAGGTTGTCACTCAGGATTTGACGGTACATGGCTCCATCCATTCTCCCATTGATGCGGTGAAGTAGTCCTGTGCCCTAAGCAGAGAAACATCCCCAAAACATAATGTTTCCACCTCCATGCTTGACAGTGGGGACGGTGTTCTTTGGGTCATAGGCAGCATTTCTCTTCCTCCAAACACGGCGAGTTGAGTTAATGCCAAAGAGCTCAATTTTAGTCTCATCTGACCACAGCACTTTCTCCCAATCACTCTCAGAATCATCCAGATGTTCATTTTCAAACTTCAGACGGGCCTGTACATGTGCCTTCTTGAGCAGGGGGACCTTGCGGGCACTGCAGGATTTTAATCCATTACGGCGTAATGTGTTACCAATGGTTTTCTTGGTGACTGTGGTCCCAGCTGCCTTGAGATCATTAACAAGTTCCCCCAGTGTAGTTTTCGGCTGAGCTCTCACCTTCCTCAGGATCAAGGATACCCCACGAGGTGAGATTTTGCATGTTGCCCCAGATCGATGTCGATTGAAAGTCATTTTGAATGTCTTCCATTTTCTTACTATTGCACCAACAGTTGTCTCCTTCTCACCCAGCGTCTTATTTATGGTTTTGTAGCCCATTCCAGCCTTGTGCAGGTCTATGATCTTGTCCCTGACATCCTTAGAAAGCTCTTTGGTCTTACCCATGTTGTAGAGGTTAGAGTCAGACTGTTTAATTGAGTCTGTGGACAGGAGTCTTTTATACAGGTGACCATTTAAGACAGCTGTCTTATTGCAGGCACCAAGTTGATTTGGAGCATGTAACTGGTCTGGAGAAGGCTGAACTCTTAATGGTTGGTAGGGGATCAAATACTTATTTCTCTGTGCACAATGCAAATAAATATAGCTAATTTTGACAATGTGATTTTCTGTTTTTTTTTTTTTAATATAATCTATCTCTCACTGATAAAATGAACCTAGCCTAAAAATTCTAGACTGTTCATGTCTTTGACAGTGGGCAAACTTACAAAATCAGCAAGGGATCAAATACTTATTTCCTTCACTGTATATATATATACAACAAGTAATAACCATGTCTCAAGATACACAATGTTCCAGAGTGGAAATGGCCGCCCAAGTGTTTGGCAATTATGATACTCCAGAAGGAGGTGATCGTGCATTACAGGAAATGTTCCATGATCTAGAGAAACTATCAGTACAGGAGGCTAAGATATGGTGGGACCTGACGACTTTACGTAATTATATTACAAAACAAATGATCCCAAGGGGTCTACGTTTAAGAAAAAGTTCTACTTTTACCTACTCTGAAGAATTCAGCACACACTGGAATTTTATATTAACAGAATGTTCTATAAAACTAATGGAACTAATTACCAGACAAGAGGAGGCCAAATTGACACAAATTGGAAACTGACATTTCTGCTCTAAAAGAACAAATTAATGCTTCCTCCAGCTCACCCGACTTTACTATACTGGAACAACGTACTTCTCTACACTTGGAAAAATTAAATAAATCCATAGCTGAAACTGAGAAAAATAAATTCCAACGAGACCTCAGGGACTATGCAAACAAGGAGGTGTATGATTGGAATAAAAGAGACAAAGTACACAACAAAATGAGACCCATCTTAAAAAATCGCAGACAGGAGAGAAGATCCGGCAGCAGTCTGAACAGAGTCAGTTTTAGCTCCTCTGAACCTGATTCAATCGAAGGAATAAATGAAGCCTCAGATAGTGATAACTCTAGGATCCTATATTCCCAAGGATACCAATCAGTCAGCAAGTCAAGGAAGTAAAAAAACGGGGAAGGAGAGGCGGTAGGAAACATCACCCAAACAGATCAGGAACAAAACCGTCGCCTACGGAACCGCAGGAACCCACACCCAGCATTAATGTGATCAACCTTTCCTCATCCGAACTAACTCCACACAAGTCAAGGTTCTTTCGTTGGGCCTCAATTTTGCCCCTAATCGTACGTTCAATACTTTCAACACACTTCTGGACATTAATCGATTTGTAAGGAATTTAACAGTAAAGAGGCATTTCTACAACACGCTCCCAAATGACAACAGACTCCGAAGATTATAATCTCAAAGAACCCAATACAAATATCCACGACCATAGATTACTATCGTTTGAGGAACATAGGGCAATCCAATGCTTAGAGAGTCTGAAACCAGAACTTCCTACAAGAAATATTCATTTTTCCCCGGACTTTGTCACAAAAAATCCAAGCTTCCATCCTCTGGCATCCAGGATAGACTCTATGGACAGATTTCAATGGGCAATTGAAAAGGATCTCCAGCAACTATCCAAAAATTCGTAGTGTTGTAATAAGAACTTTAATATCTCTAATGAGCTGAATATGGCAAATAAAATCGTTAAAAAATAATAAGGATATCATTATTAAGATGTCGGGAAAAGGGGGCAGTATCACTGTGTTAGATAGGGAAATGTATAAGACCCAAATTTTGAAACTAATAGCAGATACAGACACATATAAAAAACTAACGTGCAATCCAACATCTATGTTCCAAAAAAAGCTCAACAAACGGATAAACGATGGTTTAGGTAGTGGCGTATTAACAAGTAAGCAAGCAGAATATATTATGGTCCAATGTCCCTCAATTCCAATCATGCACGCATTGACCAAGACACATAAAGGCATAAACCCCCCCACCTATGCGCCCCATAGTATCAGGGATAGGATCATTCACAGAAAAACTATCTGAATGGCTAGACTCCTTGTTAAAACCCCTTGCATTAAGAACCCTGGGCCATTTACGTGACACCAGAGATGTTTTATGCTCATTTCACAAAAAAAGATGGGAAAATAAATTTGCATGGCTGAGCTGTGATGTGACCTCACTTTATACCAGCATTCCACACGAAATAGCCCATAGGGCACTAGAATATCATCTTTTTAAACACAGCACTTACAGCTATGAGCTACAATCATATATACTTGAGGTCCTTGTCTTCCTGATGACACACAATTTCTTCCAGTTCGATGGGTTGTTTTACCTACAACTTAAGTGAGTATCAATGGGAGCTAAATTCTCCCCTTCTCTGGCAAGTCTTGTGATGGCGTTGTGGGAGGAACTTTTCATTTTTTCTAGTGATAATCCTTTTGGCAGATCTATTAACTGGTATGCAAGGTATATAGACGACCTGCTATTTATATGGGAAGGCAATATGTCAGATATCCCAAATTTCATCAATTATCTTAATAACCAACTCAACTTGAAATTTACCTATTCTTCACAAAAAGATACTATCCAGTTTCTGGACCTAGAACTCAAAGGACATGCAGGGGAAATAATCAACACTAAAACATATCGTAAGCCGATTTCAGGGAACACTATCTTGCATGCAACAAGCGGTCACCCTAGACAAACCATCTCATCAATCCCAGTGGGAGAAATGTACAGAGCAAAAAGAAATTGTAGTAATGACCCCAATTACCGGGTGGAACAACAGCAAATTTGTAGGAGACTACGCAAAAGAGGGTATGCAGAATGGACCCTCAAAAGAGCAACCTCCATTGTAGAAAAAAAGCCCCGAGATCTACTTCTAGAGGCAAAACCTAATAATAAAAATACTGGTCTAAACGTACCTACTTTGGTGTTAAAACACAGTAGTCAGTTTAATGAAATCAAGAAAATCGTCCATAAAAATGTAGCCATCCTAATGGAAGACGAGGCCCTGTCAGATATTTTGAAAGATGGTTGCCGTGTTGTATCCAGAAAAGCTCCTTCCTTAGGTGACCTGTTGTCTCTTTCTATATTTTCCTCAAACACTACCAAACTGACATGGCTTCAATATACGGGTTTCTTTAAATGCGGCTCGCATCCATGCAAAATCTGTTCATATGCTAAGCCTACTAAGAACTTCAGAGATTCAGATAACAATACAAATTTTTCAATTCAAACTTACATTAATTGCAACAGTGAGGCAGTAATATACATTGTGGAGTGCATCAAATGCAATCTAATGTATGTAGGTTGCACCAGCCGAAAATTTAAAGCTAGGATACTAGAACATTTGGGCTATATAAGAAATCCTAACCTCACTAACATCACTAATGTTGCAAAACTTTTCATAACCTTCCATAATAGATCAATTATAAGTCTGAGATGTTATGCCATAGAAAAAGTCAAAACTCCAACCAGAGGGGGGAACATCAAACATAAAATCTTATCACGAGAAGCATACTGGATATTTACACTAAAAACCAGGTTTCCTAAAGGTCTGAACATAAAAAAAGAATTAATGTTCCATTATTAGTAAAAGAATCTATGAAATTATCGGCAGAATTTAATATGGTCTAATAATTAATAATACCTGTCAATGTTCACGGCTTTTACAGATGACACCTAACTGTCCATACCAACGGGTCCCTCCCCCATCACATTCCTTGTTAATCAAATGGCGGTTAAGTATACAAAGATTTTTTTCAACACCAATTATCCTTAACCCCTTCAGGACTGAGCCTATTTTGGCCTTCAGGACGAAGCCGATTTTTCAAATCTGACCTGTGTCCCTTTATGTGGTAATAACTCCAGAATGCTTTTGCCTATCCAAGTGATTCTGAGATTGTTTTCTCGTGACATATTGTACTTTATGTTAGGGAAAAAATTTGGTCGATAAATTTAATATTTATTTGTAAAAAACACCAAGATTTGAAGAAAATTTGCATTTTTCTAAATTTAAATGTATCTGCTTATAAAACAGATAGTAATACCACACAAAATAGTCACTGGTTAACATTTCCCATATGTCTACTTTAGTTTGGCATCATTTTTTGAACATTCTTTTATTTTTCTAGGACATTACAAGACTTAAAACTTTAGCAGCGATTTCTCATATTTTCAAGAAAATTTCAAAAGGCGATTTTTACAAGGACCAGTTCAGTTCTGAAGTGGCTTTGAGGGCCTTATATATTAGGCAGTCCCCATAAATCACCCCATTTTGAAAACTGCACCCCTCAAAGTACTCAAAACAGCATTCATAAAGTGTTTTAACCCTTTAGGCGTTTCACAGGAATTAAAGCAAAGTAGAGGTGAAAGTTACAAATTTCATTTTTTTTTTACAAAATTCATTTGTTTTTTTTAAAATCAGATACTTTTTTTATTGAAGTTTCAAAATTATATAGTACAAAACATACTAAACAAACCCTATCCAAAACCCTCCCCCCAGGCACCGTCACAAAATTCCAAATTAGATAGTATATGAAATAGAAATTGTACCAAATATCGAATACATTATTCACAAAATACAAGGTACATGGGACAGATCATTTTCCAAATGTCAAGTAGCTTAATCATGTACAAGCATGTATAATACAAAACAGATATAATATATGGCAGATATTTAATCCTCTCTATTTCCCCCCTTCTCCTTATCCCACATCTATATACATAACCCCAATACCGTGTAAAGGCTGGCAGTCATACAGAGTCCCTGAATAAATTTTATAATACAGATTCCATTACCCCTACCCATGGTCCCCATATGGATTCAAATTTTTTAAGCGTTTTGCGCTTTACATAGACAACCTTTTCCAATACAATCATTTTATTCACTTTTGCAATGAATTCGCTCATAGTCGGCGGGGCACCTTGTATCCAATGTAGGGCAATTAGTTTTCTAGATATATATAGCAACCTTAAAATAGCCAACCACTCCAAAGTAGAGGTTGGGGTGTCCATAATACATCCCAAAACGCATTCCATAGGAGTCCCTTGCAACACAGGTCCATAGGCCTCCTGAATCACCTTTAGTACATCCATCCAGTACGTGGTTAACTGTGGACAGGACCACAACATATGCATATGGTCAGCCCCCTCTTCCGCGCATCTGGGGCATTTTGAGTCACTCCTTACCCCAATATGAAAAAGAAATTTAGGAGTCCTGTATACTCTATGGATAATATATAATTGAGAAAGGCGCCCAGCCTCAATAAGAGAAGTATTCAAAACTGCTTTCATAATATCTATCCATTGTTCTTCAGAGATGGGACCCATATCTCTTTCCCATTTTTTAGAAGCCATCAGGGGGTATTTATCAAAAAATTTACTGATCAACAACTGATAAATATGTGAAATAACCCCCGATGTAACACTCCCGGTATGTAAAACAGACAACACCCCATCTGCGTGTATTGCCAAATCCACCGCCTTCTTCTGGGCATCAAAAGCATGTCTTATCTGTAAGTATTGATAGAGGGAATTTCGAGATAATTCAAACTCCTCTTGGATCTGTTGATAAGTTTTAAATACATCCTCCTGGAGCAACTGTGAGACATAAAGGATGCCTCTTGCTTTCCAACCCTCAAATCCTTGAAGAGAGAAGAATTCCGGAAGTGCCTTATTCCCCCATAAAGGTGTAAAAATTGTGCAAACCCCCATATCTCTAATAGCTCGGACTTTATCCCATACTTTACGCATTAGTGTATATGTGGGCGTATTCCTGCCCGCCAACATAGAGTGACCTGCCTCCAATACTGAGAATAAAACAGATGGTCCAAACTGTGCCTGTAGAATCGATCCATTGGATCCCTTTGATATAATTTCCCCCCACCCCTTAAAGTGCTGACATTGGGAGGCAAGAAAATATATCCAAGGGTTGGGTAGGGCCAGACCGCCGTCATGCTTTGCGCGCTGTAGAATTTCTAATCTAATTCTTGAGCGACCCTTCCGCCATATTAGGTCCCTAAAAAGTGCATTAATGTAATAAAAATTGCGTAATGAGATCCATACAGGGGAGTTATGTAAAATATACAATAATTGTGGCATTAGGATCATCTTAATAAGATTGACCCTACCCACAACTGTCAGATATAATTTACACCAAGCCATTATTTTCATTTTAAATTTGACCAGAAGGGGTTGCAAATTGAGAGCAACATATTCAGAAGGGGAGGTCGAGATCTTGATCCCTAAATATTTAAGATGTTTAACGCATCCTACAGGTACCCCATGCACCCCTGGTATAGAACACTTTGAATCCACAGGGAGCAGATGGGATTTATCCCAATTTATTTTAAACCCAGACAATGCCCCAAATTTCTCAATTAGGGATATTGTTTCTGCCAGAGAGCCACCCATATCCCCCAAGTATAGAAGCATATCATCTGCATAAAGCGCTACCTTTTCTTGCACCGAGCCATACAAGAAGCCCTTAATATCATCAGACAGACGTATGCGCGCTGCCAAGGGCTCTACTGCCACGGCAAACAGGAGGGGCGATAATGGGCATCCCTGTCTAGTCCCTCTTTCAAGAGCAAACCGGGGAGACAATCCTCCATTTGCCTGTATTCTGGCTGTAGGGCAAGAATACAGGACCTTAATCCATGCTATAAAAGATGGTCCAAAACCCATAGCCTCCAAGGTGCACCAAAGATATTGCCATTCCACACTGTCAAACGCTTTGGCAGCGTCCAGTGAAAAAATTGCTCTTTCGCCTACATTGTCTGCCCTCAGCTGAAGATTTAAAAATAAACGTCTCAAATTCATGGCTGTCGACCTAGCAGGCATAAAAGCGGTCTGATCCGGGTGTATAATGGTAGAAAGAACGCCATTCAACCGCAGGGCTAATGCCTTTGCCAGAATCTTAATGTCAGATGTTAATAATGAAATCGGTCGATAAGAATCAGCTAATTGAGGATCTTTCCCGGGTTTTGGCAAGACCACAATAATGGCTTCTTGCATAGAAGCCGGCAAAGAACCACAATCCAATGAATAATGAAATACTTCTAATAATTTGGGCAAGAGCACCTCAGAGTATTTTTTATATATTTCAACTGGTAGCCCGTCCGCCCCAGGTGCCTTATCATTAGCCATCTGTTTGACCGCTTCTTCCAATTCCTCCAACGTGAGTGGAGAATCCAGAAGTGCCTTGGCGCTTCCTGACAGCTTAGGGAGCTCTGCTTTACAAAATTCATTTGTAATAAAAAAAAATCTATACCACAGAAGGTTTTACCCGAGAAATGTAACTTATTATTTATTGCCCAGATTCTGCAGTTTTTAGAAATATCCCACATGTGGCCCTAGTGCAGTAATTTACTGAAATACAGGCCTCAGATGCAAAGGAGTACCTAGTGGATTTTGGGGCCTCCTTTTTTTTAACATATATTTTAGGTACCATGTCAGGTTTGAAGAGGTCTTGTGGGGCCAAAACAATAAAAACCCCCAAAAGTGACCTCATTTTGGAAACTACACCCCTCAGGGAATTTATCTAGGGGTATAGTTAGCATTTTGAACCCACAGGTTTTTTTGCTAAATTTATTTGAATTAGTATGTGAAGATGAAAATCTACTTTTTTTCTGAAAAAACGTAGAAATTTTTTATTTTTTCAAGGAATATAAGAGAAAAAACACCGCAACATATGTAAAGCAATTTCTCTCGATTATAGCAATACCCCATATGTGGTAATAAACTGCTGTTTGGACCCACAGCAGGACTCAGAAGGGAAGGAGCACCATTTGGATTTTGAAATTCTGATTTTGCTGGAATAGTTTTCAGTGCCGTGTCGCGTTTGAAATGCACTGGAGGGAACAAAATAGTGTAAACCCCCGGAAAGTGACCCCATTTTGGAAACTACACTCATCAAGGAATTTTTCTAAGGGTAAAGTTATCATTTTGACCCCACAGTTGTTTTGCTGAATTCACTGGAATTATTCTGTAAAGGTAAAAATCTACTTTTTTTCTGAAAAAAGGTAGCCATTTTTAATTTTTACAAGGAATAAAAGAGAAAAAGCACCCCAACATTTGTAAAACAATTTCTCCCGATTACGGAAATATGCCATATGGTAATAAACTGCTGTTTGGACCCTCAGCAGGTCTTAGAAGGGAAGGAGCGCTATTTGTCTTTTGGAGCTCAAATTTAGCTGAAATGGTTTTTGGGTGCCATGTCGCATTTGCAAAACCCCTGAGAGGCCAAAACAGTGGAAACCCCCCAAAAGTGGAAACTACACCACTTAAAGAATCTATCTAGGGATATAGATATAGTGGGCATTTAGACCCCACAAGTCTTTTGCAGGATTTATTAGAATTAGGCTGTGAAAATGAATATCGACATTTCTTCCACTAAAATGTTGCATTTTTTCAATTTCACAAAGGATAAAGGGGGTAAAAGCTGCCCAACATTTGTAAAGCAATTTCTCCCGAGTACGGCAATACCCCACGTGTGGGCATAAATGTTTTTTCATTAGAAAGTAATTAACCCTTTCTGGACTGATCCATTTTTTTCTTTTCCTTTTTCGTTTTTTCCTCCCCGCGTTCCAAGAGCCACAACTTTTTTATTTTTCAGTCAATAGAGCGGGATGAGGGCTTATTTATTGAGGGACGAGCGGTCGTTTTTATTGGTACCATTTTTTGGTACATACAACTTTTTGAGCACTTTTTATTACATTTTTAGGTAGAGCCAAGGTGACCAAAAAACAGTGATTTTGCCGTTTTAAATGCTTTATTTTTCACGTGAGACGCTCCATACATCACCCCCCACACTACGACATGCTATGTCGTGGTGCGCGCAGGGGTTAATGTGCAGCGGATGGTGCAGAGTGAAAATTACAATTTTCCACTCATATGCCATTTTAGTGCACTACATGTTATGCCCAGTTTGTGCCACTGAAGACAAATACATCATAAAATATTAACCGGGTTCTCCCGGGTATGGCGATGCCATATCTATGGACGTAAACTGGTGTTTGTGCATGCTGCAGGGCTCAGAAGGGAGGGAGCAGCATTTGGCTTTTGGGGCGCAGATGTAGCTTGGTAGTAGTTCTGTTTGGGGTTTTACTGGTGTTTCAGTTTATAATGTGGGGGCATATGTTATCTGTGCAGAGTACATCAGGGTAAATGTTATCTGTGCGGGGTACATCAGGGTATAATAAGAGGGTATAATAATGCAGTAAATAAATAATTATCCGCAGATATGTGTCGCACTGATAAATGGCGCCCAATCTTATCCGCTTTTGGACACTCTGCACATTTTGCATCGCCATATTCTGGGAGCCAGAACTGTTTTATTTTTTCTCCACCGGAGCGGTGTGAGGGTTTATTCTTTGCGGAACAATCTGTCGTTTTCATTGGTACCATTTTGGGGTACCATAAATTTTTTTGATCACGTTTTATTCCATTTTTTGGCAAGCAAAGTGACCAAAAACCATCAATTCTGACAATGTTTTTTATTCTTTTATTCACGGCGTTCACCCTGGGCTATAAATTACAATTATATTTTATTCTGCGGGAAGGTACGATTACGGCGATACCAGATGTATATATTTTTTTTATGTTTTGCAGCGTTTGTGCAATAAAATCACTTATTTATAAAATTAATTATTTTTTGTGTCACCATATCCTGAGAGCGACAACTTTTTTATTTTTCAGTCAAAAACGCAGTGTAAGGGCTTGATTTTTTGCGGGACGGGTTGTAGTTTGTATTGGTACCATTTTGGCGTACATGCAACTTTTTGATCACTTTTTATTGTATATTTTGGGAGGGGTGATAACCAAAAAATTGTGATTCGGGCACTGGTTTTCGTTAATTTTTTTTTGCGGTGTTCACCGTGCAGGAAAAATAATATTACAGTTTTATAGTTGGGGTCGTTACGAACGCGGTGATACCAAATATGTGTTCTTTTTTTAACGTGTTAATTTTTTTCCTATAATAAAAGACTTATTATAGGAAAAAAAGCTTTCTTTGTTTATGTCACTTCTAACTTTTATTTTTACACTTTTTAAAAACATTTTTAATATCTTTTTTTTACTTTTTTCACTTGTCCCACTAGGGGACACTTAGACTTGCAGCTCTGATCGCTGCTGGAACACATTACACTACACATGTAGTGTAATGTGTTCTAACTGTCATTGTGACGTGACAGTCACACTAACAGGAAACATCGGAGGACCGGCCGGAGGCTGATCCTCCGAGGCTTCCGTACATGGCAACCCGGAGGTCATTGTCTGGCCTCTGGTTGCCGTGATAAGGATCGCCAGCCCCCGCAAATGCATGTGGGGGGCTGCCGATCCGCTGTAAACCTCTTCAATGTGGTGATCGCAATCGACCACCGCATCGAAGGGGTTAATTGTCGATTTCAGCGGCGACAGGCCGCTGATCGGCAACGGGGAGAGCAGGGCTGACACCCTGCACAGTTAACTGCCGCTGAGATGTAGTGCCGCGCGGCGGTTAACTGTCAAAGCACTGACGTTAGTGCACGTCAAGGTGCGCGAAGTGACTGCACACATTGACGTGCATTAACGTCAAGGTGCGGGAAGGGGTTAATGGTCTTTTGTCTGATTCTTTGTCTATTACAAATGGAACAAGACAGGGGTGTCCACTTTCGCCTCTGTTATATGTGTTAGTCATGGAACACCTGGCTGTGGCACTGCGGACTAACCTTAGCATTAAGGGCATATGTGTTGGTGCTCAGCATCACAAGTTAGCACTGTACGCTGATGATCTTCTAGTGTACCTTACGACTCCTATGATTTCTTTGCCATCTTTGACTGGGGAGTTTGAGCGATTTGGTCACTTGAGTAACTTCAAGGTCAATTATTCTAAATTGGAGGTGCTGAATGTATCTCTGGACGCCCCTCTAGCTGCTCATCTCGCTCGGGTTTTCCCGTTTAAGTGGGTAACTGCATCTTTAAAATATTTAGGGATATATATCCCCACACATTTGTCTGCTCTTCTCGGCCTCGGATTAGATATTCTATTCTCAGTAGGCCCAAGGTGGAGGGAGGTGCGGGCTTGCCGGACTTTAAGCGCTGCCATCATGCTGCGATCCTCATGAGGTTGGTGGATTGGTACCGTGCGGCTGCGGGTAAGCAATGGGTGCGAATCGTGAATAATATGTCCTCTCTTGCCTTGTCCTCTTTACCTTGGTTGTCTGGTGTACAGCGACCAACGTCCTCTCTGCCTTTCCTCACACGTCATTTTCTTGTGGTATGGGAGCGGATCATTGGTGCCCTGGACATTGCTCACCGTCCGGGTCCTTTGACTCCTCTGTTTGATAATCCTTCCTTCCCTCCGGCGGTGGGTGTGGACACATTCCTCTGTTGGGGGAGACAGGATGGCGGATATTTGGCTCAGACCCTTACACCTGACGGTGCAATTTTGTCGCTTGCTGCTGTTTCTGAGGCCTGCCCGGGGAGACGATCAATATGGTGGTACTATTTTGAGCTACGTTCCTATCTTTCTTCCATGGGTGACTGTCTTGTGTTGCTACAGGGTAAGACTCCTCTGGAACATTATCTGTCTTTGACTTCTGCTCCTTCTCATGTGCTGTCCTATTTACATGGGATCCTCCAACCTGGTTACTCCTCCTCTCAGTTAACATTCACCAGAGCTTGGGATGAGGAAATGGGGGTTCAATATTCTGAGGAGGAGTGGGGAACTTCTTTCTTCCTGGCTCATAAGTTACCGACTTCCTGTTTTGCTCAGGAGAAAAAGTATAAAATCCTTACCAGATGGTACCGCTGTCCTTCCTTTCTACATAGGATATTTCCTGATGTGTCTGCAGCTTGCTGGAGGTGTGGGGAGGCTCCTGGAACCATGTTGCACATTTGGTGGGATTGCCCCAAGCTCCGTCCCTTCTGGGAATTTTTTTTTAATCTTGGCAATAAGCTTTTTGGCACTGACGTTCCTACCTCGCCTTCTGTTGGATTGCTTTCCATGATTCCTGGATCACTCCCATACCTCAAAAACGGGATCTTTAGACATTTTCTGACTGCAGCTAGAACGGTAATTCCACGTCATTGGAAGTCTAGTACTGTGCCTTCTTTGGAGGAATGGGTAAAGGAGCTGAATGGGATTATGAGGATGGAGGAGCTGATGTCTGCTGATCGTGGTAAGTCCGAGATTTTTGTTCGAACTTGGTCAGTATGGTCCGGATTCCGGGGGGGTCCTGATCTGCCTCTTTGGTTGGATGGCCTCTATTGAACACTCATCTCGCCAAATTCTGTGTGCTTTTGTCCGTATGTGTTCCCCTTTGTTGTCTTGTGTTTATGTAACTTTGTGTTAGAATTTGCACTTAACCGTGTCATTACTAATCGTTTTTGGGACTGGTTTCCCTAAATATTGCACTACTTTTGCTGTGGTTATGGTATTGTTACTTACCATTAGATTTTATTATTTTACTTCCTATTCTTTTGATGTTTGGGAGGCTACCTCCTACAACTACTCATATGTTTCTGTAACATTTCTTACAGTTTGACTTTATTGTATTGCACTGCGTGCCAACTTTTGCAATTTTGTGTACTGTTTTATCTGCTCTGTTTATTTTCGAATAAAAAATTTTGATAACGAAAAAAACCAAGGGGTTCACAAGGTGAGAAGACTAGTTTACATTTTTTTTGTCAAGGTATTACTCTAGGGAGCGCTCCTGTTATCATCTTTTTCTCACAATGTATTTTCCTAAGGTACTGTATACATTTCACTCATTAATGCCGACATAGCCAAGTGAGAACACAACAAAGTAAGCCTGCGCACCCAAATAGAGTACCAACCATCTACACATCATTCCAATAAAGGAGTTTTGCCTTTGCACAGTGCTCCAAGGGGAGCACAATACAACTTCAATACTGCAAATCCCTAACCTGAATGTCACATCTGCACCTTGGCTAGCTCCGATCCCTGCCATTAACCCCTTTGATGCAGCAATCGAAAGCGATTGCTGCATCTTAGCGGTTGCTAGCAGATCGCCAGCCCTGACAGGCAATCAGGACTGGCGACTGCTGCTATGGCAACAGGAGACACAATCGCCTCCTGCTCTGCCATTACGGAAGCCGATTAGGCCCTGCCGGGAGGCAAAGCCTAATCGGCTTGCTGTCAGTGAATAACTGACAGATCTAATACATTGCACTACGTAGGAAAAAAATAAAGCTGAGAGTTGGACCGTCAAGTCCCCTAGTGGGACTTGAGAAAAAGTGGAAAAAAAAGTGGAAAAAAAAGTGAAAAAAAAAGTTTGAAAACTTTGACCTACATATATTGGAATAAAAAGTGATCAAAAAGTTGCACGTATACAAAAATGGTACCTATAAAAACTATAAATTAGGTATCGCCAGAATCGTACGGACCCGCAGAATAAAGTTAACATGTAATTTATAATGCTTGGTAAACGCTGTATAAAAAAAACTAAAAAAACTATGCCAGAATTGAATTTTTTTGTTTACCTGGCCTCCCAAAAAATAGGATAAAAGGTGATCAAAAAGTTGCATGTTCCCCAAAATGGTACCAATAATAACTACAGCTCGTCCAGCAAAAAAAACAGCCCTCATATACCACTACGTCTATGAAAAAAATAAAATTAGTTAAGGCTCCAATAAGTCAGGAAATAAAAACATGCAGTTGTGCAGATCAGAGGGGAACATTTCATCTGTTTCAAGATACGATTTATCAGGGCCCTCAAATTAGGGAACCAGGAAGGGGAGGGCCCAAACATATCTGCTGGAAGCGAGGGTGCCCGTATTATACCAAACTGCAAAGGTGCGGAGTCTGGACCAAAAGGGGGATAAGAAATGACTCATCTATGGATCATTTTATTGTTTTTTTACCCCATTATCATGCCACCTGACTATGCCCTTGATGTACTCTGCCCAGATTACATGTACCCCCACATTATAAATGGAAACACCAGCAATAATCAAACAAATCTACTAACAAGCAAAATCTGCTCTCCAAAAGCCAAATGGCGCTCCCTCCGCTCTGAACCCTGCAATGTGCCCAAACAGCAGTTTACTTCCACATATATGGCATCTTCATACCCGGGAGAACCCTTTTAATAATTTTTGGGGTGTGTGTGGCAGAAACTGGGCATGACATATTTGTTACTGAAATGGCATATCTAGGGAATCATTTATGGATAAGACCTGTGGGGTGAAAATGCCTTGAGGGGTGTAGTTTCCAAATGGGGTCACTTCTCAGGGCTTTCTTTTTATTATTTCACATCTGGGCCTCTGCAGTTGTGAACCAATACTTTGTAAATCGCCAAATTAGGCCTCAATTTTACATGGTACACTTTCACTCCTGAGCCTGGTCGAATGTCCAGGCAAAAGATTAGTGCCCCATGTAGGGTGTTTCTAAATCCGGGAAACACTGCATAATAATTAGAGGGCTGTCTTGTTATGATGACAAGCTGGGCACAACATATTGGCATATCTATGGAAAAAAATCCCATTTTCACTCTACAACATCGAGTGCACACTAAATTCTACAAAACACCTACATAGTTAAAATGCTTACTAAAATGCATTGAGGGGTGTAGTTTCCAAAATTGAGTCACTTCCGGGGGGTTTCCACTGTTTTGGGCCCACAGGCGCCCAGAAACCAATCCAGCAACATTTGCACTCCAAATGGCGCTCTTTCCCTTCTGAGCCCTGCCGTGTGTCCAAACAGCAGTTTATGACCACATATGGGGTATTGCCGTACTTGAACGAAATTGCTTTACAAATGTTGGGTTCTTTTTTTCCTTTATTTGTTGGGAAAATGAAACATTTTGCGCTAAAGCTATGTCTTAGTGAAGAAAAAGGATTGTTTTTATTTTCACTGCCCAATTCTAATAAATTCTATGAAACATCTGTGCAGTCAAAATGCTTACTACACCCCTAGATTAATTCCTCAAGAGGTGTAGTTTCCTTAATGAAGTCAATTTTTGGGCGTCTTCATTGTTTTGTCCCCTCAGGGGCTTCACAAATGTGACATTGCCTCTGCAAACCATTCCTGCTAAATGTCATCTCCAAAATCCAAATAGCGCTCTTTCCCTTCTAAGCCCTGCCGTGTGTCCAGACAGCCGCTTATTACCACATGTGGGGTATTGTTTTACTCGGGAGAAATTGCTTTGCAAATTTTGTGGTTCTTTTTCTCCTTCAGTCCTTGTGGAAATGAGAAAAAATTAGCTAAACCTACATTTTCTTTGAAAAAAATGTAGATTTTTATTTTCAGGGCCTACTTCCAATAATATCTGCAAAAAAACTGTGGGGTCAAAACGCTCATTATACTCCTAGATAATTTCCTCAATGGGGGTAGTCTCCAAAATGGGGTCACTTGTGGGGGGGGGGGTTTCCACTGTTTTGTCCCCTCAGGGGCTTTGTAAATGCAACATGGCCTCCGCAAACCATTCCTGCTAAATGTGAACTCCAAAAGCCAAATGGCGCTCCATCCCTTCTAAGCCCTGCCGTGTGTCCAAACATCTGTTTATTACCACATGTGGGGTACTGTTTTACTCGGGAGAAATTGCTTTACAAATTTTGTGCTGCTTTTTTTTCCTTCAGTCCTTGTGGAAATGAGAAAAAATTAGCTAAACCTACATTTTCAGGGCCTAATTCCAATAATTTCTGCAAAAAACCTGTGGGGTCAAAATGCTCACTATACCCCTAGATAATTTCCTCAATGGGGGTAGTTTCCAAAATGGGGTTACTTGTGGGGGGTTTCCACTCTTTTGTCCCCTCAGGGGCTTTGTAAATGTGACATGGCCTCCGCAAACCATGACTAGCCTAAGTGGAGTCATGTGCTGATTAACCATTTTACCTTTATTCCACTTCTTTCGCCCCCTTCCCAATAAAGACACGTGACAACCGAGGTTGGATGTGAAATGGCCACAGCAGCCATTTATTTATTTAACATAAATTAAATGCAATTTAATCCGAAACATTCGGATAACTCTTTTAGGAATTCGACCAGAGAATTCCTACTATAATTCACATGACCCAACGTGGGTCAATTAACACTAAACAGAGCAGGGGAAGTCCTTGAAGCCATTTTTTCTGATTTCCTTTAAATTAGCCATCTGCAAACCACCACCAACTATTTACCTCCAGCCGTAAACCAGCTCGGAAGCACCGCTCACCCCTGCAGATAGCTCCAACCACCAGAAGACCACTTCAAAGGGATAACACCCTATGAAGTCTTCAAATGATCTACCATTTTGGGGGACGCATACCCCCGATGCGACCCCCCCACCATTTTGTACTGACCAACCTCAAGGACTCCCCCCGCCAGCTGCCATGACACCCGGACCTGCTTAAAAGAAATAAAACAAACACAAGTTACATAAGCATACTTCAAAACACGAAAACAGATAAACCCACACCCTGATCTCATAACCGGACCTAATTCAGGGCGGGTGGGTGGGAACTAATTTTTCTTGTTTCTCCTCCCGCTGCTTCCGGCTCAATGCCGAAAACAGCGGGAGGAACAGTTACCACACCCCGGCTCCTGCCCACTCCCCCTCCTACTTCACCCACCTGTCTTCCTATTGGTTGAACCCTCCCTCCTACGGCAGTCATGGAGGCTTCCCGTTAAGCCCTCCGTGCTGCCGTCCAGCCTCTGCTTGACTAGCCTAAGTAGAGTCATGTGCTGATTAACCATTTTACCTTTATTCCCCTTCTTTCGCCCCCTTCCCAATAAAGACACGTGACAACCGAGGTTGGATGTGAAATGGCTACAGCAGCCGTTTATTTATTTAACATAAATTAAATGCAATTTAATCCGAAACATTCGGATAACTCTTTTAGGAATTTGACCAGAGAATTCCTACTATAATTCACATGACCCAACGTGGGTAAATTAACACTAAACAGAGCAGGGAAAGTCCTTGAAGCCATTTTTTCCGATTTCCTTTAAATTAGCCATCTGAAAACCACCACCAACTATTTACCTCCAGCCGTAAACCAGCTCGGAAGCACCGCTCACCCCTGCAGATGGCTCCAACCTCCAGAAGACCACTTCAAAGAGATAACACCCTATGAAGTCTTCAAATGATGTACCATTTTGGGGGACGCATACCCCCGATGCGACCCCCCCACCATTTTGTACTGACCAACCTCAAGGACTCCCCCCGCCACAGCGAAACAGGCCTTGACCACCTCAAGCCTGTGAGTCCCTCCAAACCACCACCGCCCTCTCAATTCCTTCTGCTAAAGCCAGGCTCCACATATCAATTCCAACCTCGGTCAAATGTACCCCATCACTTCTCCAATAATTACCGACCCCTGAGTCCAAATCCTTGTGACGAACACAAATGACCCCATGCTTAGCAACAAAACGTGACACCGCGTAGTTTACCATAATGCAGGCTTTGTTAACCCTTTCGACCGATCTTGCCAAACGCCAAAACTTCCTCGGAACGATGTCCGACCAAACAATCACCAGTTGAGGATAAGATACCCATAAACTCAATAGATCGTGTTTAATATCCCGCACTAACTCGCGAAACGGGCGCACCCCCAGATCATTCCCCCCCACATGTAACACCAGAAACTCCGGAACCCTGTCTAACTGAGAGTATGTCTGAAACTCAGCAAGTACCCGGCTCCACAACATACCTCGGAAGCCCAGCCAGTGTACAACCGCATCGTGCCGCGGAATGCGAAGCTGGCGGCCATCTGGGCGAACGTGAGCCCGCAATGCCCCCCAGTGCACAAAAGAATGTCCTAAAATCCACACTAAGCAAGGTTGATGATCTGAAAAGAGAAACAAAACCGCACATGTCAAACAATCAAAACACCTGACCGACTCACAACAAATGAGGGTGCACATAAGTCCGAAACCTATTGGACTCCCACCGGCCTATGCGCCGCACACCCTCGTCATCCAGCCCCCACCGCCCCGCTTCAGTAGCAGCGCCAATCCTGAACGAGTGAGACGAGTAATACCCCTGCCCTACGCCAACCGCAGTCAAGCATTTTTTAAACACTGCACCAAATTGATACCTGGACAAAAACGAGCCATTATTATGACGGAGCAATGGCGCCTCAGGCCCCCCAACCAGTGGCTTAAAAACCGCCATACAAGCGACTGGACACATTGCCGACCCTGGGAGGGCAAACAACACTATCCGCTTACCCCGACCTGCTTGATCAGTCTTGGACCGCTGCAAAAACAACTCAAATCTATCCTCATATAGACCCACATCAGCCTGTCGCAATCCCCCAGCTCTAGCCGCACTAGGAGAAACCAACTCCCCAATTCTGAGTGCTCCGAAAAACGCGAGGGAAAAAGCCAACCGGAACAAAACTACCTCATCAGGCAAATTACAAACAGCCCCCAGCGATGCACCCAACGACCCAAGCAGGGAAAAAGAAACGGGTCACCTCTGATCTGCTACCGCCCTACCCCAACGCAGACCTTTTAAAGCTTGCCGTACTAAAAAATGTTTGGTCACATCCTGGAAACCCCGTAATTTGAATCCAAACGCCAAACCAGCAACAAAACGATTCACTTTTGCCGGGGAAAACCCCGCCTCCCCAGCATCCCCCAACCAGTACAATAACGCCACCAACCTGTCTTGCGCCGTGCTGACGTTACCCAACACTCTTACCCACTCCTCCCACTGCTGCCAACACGCCGAATAAGCGCTCCACGTCGAGCTAGCCAATAACCTTTCAATCAACCGTTCCACGGGACCGAAATCAGACCCCAGAGATGTTCCGGGCAAGCCAAACCGACCAGCTCCGCTCCCGGTGCCATTTGCCGAAAACGATCCCACTGCGAGCGAGAAAGAGCATCAGCAATACCATTGTCCTCCTGCATACGCGCCAAAACCACCAGACCCTGCCGCGTCAGTAAACAGTTCCAACTCTCCCATCTCCTGTACCTGCGACATCCACAATGATCTACCATTATACTGCCCAAGGAACTCATCCCAGACCCGCAGGTCCGCCCTGTGATCCCCACCAATCCTCACAAAATAATGGGGCGCCCGAATCCCCGCCGTCGCTGACGCCAACCTCCTGCTAAAAACTCTACCCATTGGCATAATTCGATAGGCAAAGTTCAACTTTCCAAGCAGCGACTGAAGATCGCGCAACGTGATATTCTTCAATTGACAAGCCCGCCTGACCTCCTGTCGCAATGGCAATAATTTATCCTCAGGCAGCCTGCACTCCATTGCCACCGAATCAATTTGGATCCCCATAAAACAGATGGTAGATACCGGGCCCTCTGTCTTTCCAGGCGCCAAAGGGAATCCGAAATCCGTTGCAACCTTCTGCAAGGAATACAATAAATTCCCGCAAACCGGGGACCCGCTAGGGCCTACGCACAAAAAATCATCAAGATAATGTATTAAGGAATCGACCCCGGCCACACCCTTCGTCACCCACTCCACGAAGCTACTAAACGCCTGGAAGTATGCGCAAGAAAGGGAGCACCCCATTGGAAGACACCTATCAACATAAAACCCCCCGTTCCAGAAGCAACCCAACAGCCGTTGGCTATCTGGATGTACCGGCAGCAAGCGAAAGGCCGACTCAATGTCAGTTTTTGCCAACAACGCACCGGGCCCCGCCTCCCGCACTAACGCCACCGCTTTGTCAAACTAAGTGTAAATAACCGAACATAACTCGTGATCTATCCCATCGTTCACCGACGCTCCCCTGGGAAACGACAAATGCTGTATCAACCGGAATTTGTGAGGCTCCCGCTTTGGCACAACTCCCAAGGGTGATACCACTAGATTCTCAATCGGCGGCTCATCAAAAGGACCGGACATCCGACCCAAAGACACCTCTTTCAAAAGCTTTTCTGAAACGACCGCCGAGTGCAGATAAGCTGACTTAAGGTTGCGCCGTGTCACCGGAACCTCATATGGAGGAGGGGGATAACAAAACCAAACAAAAACCCCTCGTAAATTAACGTGGCCGCAACCCTATCCGGATATTCACTTAGATACGGGGGCATCCTTTCCACCCTCACCGGCGACCGCCCCTTGACCAACTGAAGCGGACTGAGGGCCTGACCGCCTACCCTTCCGCATACATTTTGAGGCCCCGTGTGAGGAGCCATTGCACTCCGAACAGACATGCTTAAATTTACAGGTGGCCCCGAACTTACACTGGCCATCGTTGAATTGCCAGCAGAACCCCAGTTTTGACCCGGAACCTTGCCCGTATTGACTAGACTGGCACCCTTGGCCAACACTCCCGGGAAAGGACTGCTTAGCCTGCGCCGTAACCCGCAACCACAACGCAATATCCTTTTGATCCCACCGGATCGCCGTCGGGACCGCCTTCCGCTGGCGAAATTGCTCATCATACCGCAACCACGCCTGGCCCCTGTACGCCCGATAGGCCTCCCCGATGGCATCAAAGTAACAAAACAACGCCGAGCAATTTTCCGGCGCCTTTTCCCCGATCACACTTGCCAAAATAGCGAAAGCTTGCGACCAGTTGGCGAACGTCTGCGGGATAAGCCTATACCGCCGGCGTTCTTCTTCCTCTTTCTTACTCTCGTCCCGCTTGCCCTTATCCAAATTGAACTTTGCAAGCGGCAGAAGAGAAAATATCTCCACGTATTCATCCTTCCAAATCCGTTTGCGTACCTCTTGCTTCAGGTGAGCCCCTAACGGGCCCTCGAAACAGACGTAAACCTCGCCCCGAGCGCGATCATCAAGCCGAATCCTATCCCCATCCTTCAGCGCCTCGGTTTGGACCGACACTGCTACCGCTTCCTTTGCCACCCCCGGGACCTCCCCGACCATGGGCCCTTCCCATACCAACACAGGAGACCCAGCCGGCGCTACCGGCGCCGCTGTCCTATTTAAGCGCCCGACTAGCTTGCGCAAACAACCCACTAAATCTGTTAAACCATCGCGCCCGGCAACGCCACTACCGACAGCCGCTACCCCGCTCGCTGAACCACCCCCAACACCCGACATGAAAATTGCTGGATACGGTAACGTAGGAGTTACACACTCACCAGGCTGCCCAGGCGCTGTATTCCCGCCAGCCGGAAAATCCTGACCGCGATGCGACTCATCCAGCTCTCAATCTTCCAAATCCTCTCTCGCCGCCGACTGGTACTCGCACCGACATCTACGACACGGGGATCCCGGCACGCTGACCGATGGGCCGGCAACCTGCCGCCCGACCGCAGGGACCCAGACTTCCAACCAGACCTGTTGCCTCGTCGTCTTCGCTGATCTTGGCGTCCTCACCGATGCTCTCGAGGAAGCCTGCCCCCTGGCCAGAACATCACCATGCGGGGCGGCCGTCTACTGCCCTCCGAACACAGCAGCTGAAGGCGGGGGTGTGACATGGAGCCCGGCCTGCGACGGCCATGTCTGGACTAAGGCGCTCTGGTGGGCGAGTTCTACGGGAGCGGCGGGGTGACCTAGCCTGAGCAGCCGCCGCTCCCCCCGAAGCCCTCTGCTTTATTACAGCAGGGGCAGACATCAACAGCTCTCCCCCCACCGCTGTATCCCCATCGTCTAAGAGGGGAGCGGGGGAGGGGAGCGCATCAGCGCGGGCTGCCGACCCATGCGCTGATGAGCAATGACGTCCGCCGGTGCTGTTCTCGCGCCTCCTATTAAATAACGCTATATTGTAATAGTTCAGACTTTTACGCATGCAGCAATACCAATTTTGTTAACTTTTTTTATTTTTTACATTACTTTAGGGGGAAAATGGGAAAAGGTTTTTTTAACTATTTGTTTTTAATTTTTTTCACTACTAAAAACTTTTTTGCACTTTTTTTACACACTTTATTAGCCTCCCTAGGGGATTTGAACCGGCGATCATACTAACGTATTGCAGTATATTGTCATTTTTACAGGCTTAAGTTAAGTGAAGGCAGCTCTGGGTGCCATCATTAGGCCCATTAGCTGCCATTACAATCATTGTCACCCCCTGATCTAACTGGGGGGGTGATGAAATGTGAGAGGGGGCCGCCCCCCTTTTTTCAATGCCTCAGATGCTCGCGATCGACCGCAGCATTTGAGGGGTTAAACAGCTAGGAACAGCACGATCACTGCTCCCGACTGTTAGTCCCGGGTGTCCACTGTAAAACACAGCCGACGCACGCAGCATATGGAGCGTACTCTAAACATCACCACCCGCACCCGGATGTAATAGCACGTCACGGTGCACAAAGGGGTTAATGTTCTCTTTTACGCAAAAATAATAATTGCAAGAAATTGGATGGCTGGTAAATCCCCAATTGTTATGGATTGGTTGAAGTTGGTTAAGACAATTAAAGAATATGAGAAAATAAGAGCAGACAAGAAAAATTGTATAAAAAAGTGGGAGGAAATATTGGGGATATGGAATTGATTGGTGTTCTATAGGAAGGTATAATTATTATTTTATCATAAGAAGGTTATAATATTATGGTACTTAATGATCTTTGGGGTGGGAGGGGGATGGGATTGGGGAGCTATATGTTGCCTGATGTAAATTGTGCAGATAAATTGTTGAGCATTATGATATTTATAATCACTGGATATTGAAATGTTGTAATGTTTGTATTACTGAAATTCAATAAAGATATGTGAAAAAAAACATTTGATGTGTGTTAGAATGTAAGGTAAGTGTGAGGTCATCAGTGATGTCATAATTCACCTTCTCTATAAAAGCTGCAGATCAGTCACATTCCGTTGAGCCGCTATAGACCAATAGTTTCTTGCTTTTTGGTACGTCGCTCTCACTTGACTTTTTCTTGAGTCCTGTGACTTCTAGAAATCTTGCTTTATCCAGAAGCTTCAGATCCACGATTCAGAGGTAAGAGGAGAACATGTAGAATGTTTCTTGTGAAGTAATGCAGCGAGTTCCATGTGCTGCCCCTGTAAGAATGTTTCTCTTTCACCCTCTTACTGGGTTAGATTCTAAGGTCAGGCGCAATAAATGAAATACAAGATTGAGTGTATGAAAATGTATATTGTATAAAGAGTGAAACTTTACAGAGACACTTTTTCCTTATCATCAACAATTACATGACAGGTTATAGTTACCATCCATGGTCTCCCCACACTCCAGGAAGTCTCCTTTTCCAGTATGTCCCTCCTCAAGTGGCCTCCCAAGTGGCTGCCCTCATGTCATGCTTGGGTCTTTTATGCCCCCTTGTCTGCCCCTCTTAGAGACAAATAGTGTGACCTTCCTGATAAAAAGAACTTCCCCCCTCATGTAACATGCGGATATAGAATACTGGTGCCACTTATCAACCACCTTTAGCATTTATGACATCCTGAGTTTGTCCATGGGTAAGACTGGGTTCACACTACTGGTTAGCACCTGTAAGAGATACCTGTGAACCTCGGGGTCATTTATTGTGAGAATCAGGGTAAACAATAGGAATCTTGCAAACTGATGAGACACATTTCATTAAGAAACGCAACTATACCCATGATCCTCCATCTTTGATTTACCCAAATAAAATATCCTATATAATATTACATATAATCTTATATGTGGCTTTCATTTTCTGAAACCTTTAAATTCTTACACCACCAGAGGGCGCAGTGTAGAGGAGTGCCGCTGTCTCCTCTGGCTGCACTGTCCTGTCTCTGCCTTGGGAGGGCGCTCTTCATGCAGTTATCACATGTTTATTGGGGAGGGGGCTGATAATTGAGGACAGAGAAGTCTAGAATCTATTTTCTTTTTGGAAGATGATTTAGAAACAAGTAACCACACAATGATTTCTCGCCTCAGCAGATTTGTGGATATGAAGATCATGAATAGAAAACATCAGACATTCTGTGTGGACACAAATCAAGAGCTCAGAAATGCTTTGGACACCTGGGATTTGGTGGAAGAAGACGTCTTAGGAGCCTGTGTCCCTTATTTCATCCAGGAGAAGGTGGCTGAAGATCTCTTCACTTATACGGATGTGTTTCAGAAAGCCATTCTGAGTAGCCTGTTACCATCTCAATACAACGCCGCCATGTGCCGCTTCTTCATCAGAGTCATTCAGTACAGAAGAGACGCGGCACACTACCTGAAGGAATATATAATCAATGTGCTATGTGAGCACTTGAAGGTGGAGTACATGAAGGGACAATACTATTCCTACGCCATGACTAAGAAGGTTATTGTCTGGCTGAGCATCCTCCATCTTGAAGCGGTGGTCGGGGAACTGAGATACAACATCGTTTATGAGGATTTCAATGCTGCCATTGTCGACACTTTGACAGAAGTGACATCTCTGTGTGCTACAGTCATCATGCCACACATCTTGGACATGCTGCCAGTGCTGGGCCAAGTGGTCAAAAATGCTCCTGACCAACTATCTAAGGAGACGTTGTGCTATGCTATAAGACGTTTATGCGGCAGCATCCAAGAATATATTGTGAAGGGTGGCAGCTGCAAAGTGCAACTTATGAAGGCCATAAGCAACATGAAGGCCAACATTTCCACCTGGTTGCCTGATGTCCATGCTGAGCTTCAAGACTCCACCAAAGTTGCCCTGGAATTCTTTACTGTACCCGAATCATCGGAAAACCAGCCGACCGAGCCAGGCAATGACGAGTTACAGACCCTTCCTCACGCCGAGCTCCTAGAAAAGTACAGGGAGCAATTTGCTGCGGAGAATAAGGAACTGGAAGATACAGAGAAGCAGCGTATTGGGATGAACATGCTTGTGACATCTCTGGTATCTGGCAGGAAAATAACAAAAGATTTCCTTCAGTTTCTGCTCAATGCCCTGAAGAATGCGGACCCAAAGGCCAAAATGACAGCAGCTATGTTCTTCAATGAGGCTTTGAAGCATCCAAGACTTATAAAGCAGAAATACCAAGAGTGCGCAATCCAACATCTGCTGAAGATCATAGAAGAGGACGATAACATCTTGTGCAGCATCGCAATGGAGGCACTGGGGAATGCCACCACCGGAGCTACAAGACTGGTGGAGAGCTACAAGAATAAGATCATTGCCCACATGGAGTTTAGACTATCAAAAACCAGCAGCATCAAGATCATCATGGCGGCACTGAGGGCGCTGTCCTCCATTATCAGACGCCTGAAGCTTTCTGTCCTCAGTAGACAATTCATTAAAATATCCCGGGAGCATATGGACTATCCGGATGGAGAAGTCCAGATTGCGGCCATAAACCTGTTAAGGGATCTGACAGAGAGCTGCCGCCTTCTGCTATTTGGATATTTTACAGACAAAGTCAGGAGCTGTATACCAACTTTACTCCTGAAATTACATAGTGACAACCAGGAGATAGTAGCAGCCAGTACTTCATCTCTGCAGAGCTGCCTCTCCTACATCAAAGGAGCCAACATTCGGGGATTTTTCCGGACGGAAATCTCTCCAAACATCAATGACCTGAAATCCATCTACAGCTGTCTGGCTCATAACCACCCAAAATTGATGAAGACCATGCTCCTCCAGATCCCAAGCGGTCTGGTCAACTCAGAGGACAAGGAGGCTGTAGTCAGACATGTTGAATTTCTTAAAGATGCCATCAACCATGATGTCATGTAAGACCTGGACTTATATAGTCTCAGCCTAGCTCTGGCCACACTGCACTGCGAAGGCTTCTCATGTAATATCAGAAAAGCCAATGAAAGGGCCGTCTCCATTCTGGCCACCAAGTGGTTTTACATCGGCAGTGCCAACAAATAAAATGCATTTATCAGGGATGAACCGCTGAGGACAGAGACATCAAGGTTGTAGATCACTTCCCCATGTACTATCCAATGGTTGTGAACATCAATATCAGCTGTCAAGACTTGAACATCAATATTAACATCTAGGGGGCAGAGCTAGCAGTCTGACTTGCGAACGAGCCTCAGGCCTACATCGAGGAGTGTGAACAAGGTGCAGACTCACCGGCCGGTGGAGTCCAGCGATGCCAGTTATCCGTCAACATTAGATGACCAAGGACTTAGCTGGCGAGACAGACTATACAGTCAGTGTATGGGCAGCATGGTGGTGCAGTTTGGGGAATATGCCCGTCATCAGATCATAGAGACGGTGTATAATAACAACTCCACATATAATATACAGATGTAATGACACGTCAAAAAATAAAAGTCTACTCTGTTTTATATTGAAATTAATGGGTGTGCAGCCTGCAAGTGACTGAAGCTAATAAAAAGTATAGAGCACTCATTGTTTTTTATTGTAGACTAGATACTTGAATTTTTTACACTGAGATTCATATCGTAAAAGGTTTTTAAGCGGGTCACAAATGGTACAAAAGGTACACAAGAATAGAGGCCGAGCTGCAGTTCTGCTGAACGGCCGCTATGCAGTGGTCGGAACCATCTGCTTCCGGCAGTGTTGTCCAGTGCCCGGAGGCAGCTGGACTGGCAGATCGGTGCGGGGTCTCGTGTAGTAACGATTGTTTTCCCCATACATTACTGGTGATTGCTCCTTGTGATACGCTGTATCGTCGATTGGCGCTGGTTTTAATGGTCAGTATCGGGACATCTAAAATGACCTTTATTTCCTCAGACACCACCATAATTAGGCATTGGAACCAACCCTTCCACCTTAGCGGGTAAAGATTAACCATCTAAAAGGTTCACTATATACACATAAGGGCTAAAGGTGAAAACACAGAGGTGCTCACCATATATCCAGCGTATAACTGTGTCCTCCAAATCTTAGGAGTGCATGGAGCAGGAGTTGTTCTAGATAACCCAGACACGTTCATACCATTTTAGACAATGAATCGACATATCGCAAACTTGTGGCGAAACCAAGCACCGCATGTAAAGAACCTTTAAAAAATCTGCTAGAAGAAGGAATTGAATTAGAAGTATTAGCCAAGAAACAGGCTGAATACTTACTGATATAATTCCCTATTGTTCCCATATTCCATGGGATGCCAAAAATCCATAACTTTTCATGGTCTTGAAACTTGGGTTATCTGTGACATAGTTGGCTAGTACTCCTGCAAACGCAGAAAACACCCCACTGGGCACGATTCCCCCTCATGAATTTTAGTCAAACAAATCTCAAAACCTTTTCCCTTCCTGTCAGTTTTGGAATGATACAACATTATTCTCAACACACCATCCCGAAAAACCACATCGGTTAAATGAATACCGCCCTGCCCCCTTTTTGAGGGACTAGCCAATTCGCCAACCCGAAAAGCATCATAGAAAGCCCAAGAAAAAGCCAATTGAAACAACAACCTGTTAAGGATCTGCCAGGCACAGCTTCTGTATCCACGCCCATAGGTAATCAGTCTGCACCTGCTTCTATGTCTGTGAGACTGGCCACAGCCTGGCCAGACGGAGCTAGCTCCCACCCTCTGTCTATTTATACCTGCCTTTCCTGTTCCTCCTTGCTTGTGATTCTTCTCATTTTGTTTCCTGGCCCTGCTGCAGCTTCTTGCACCATTTGACCCTGCTTCATATTGACCCTGGCTTACTGACTACTCTCCTGCTGTGCGTTTGGTACCTCGTACACTCCTGGTTTGACTCGGCTTGTTCACTACTCTCCTGCTCTGCGTTTGGTACCTCGTACACTCCTGGTTTGACTTGGCTCGTTCACCACTCTTGTTGCTCACGGTTTTGCCGTGGGCAACTGCCCCTTTTCCCTTGCTTCTGTGTACCCTTGTCTGTTTGTCTGTCGTGCACTTATTGAGCGTAGGGACCGTCAGTCGCCCAGTTGTACCCCGTCGCCTAGGGCGGGTCGTTGCAAGTAGGCAGGGACTGAGTGGCGGGTAGATTAGGGCTCACTTGTCTGTTTCCTTACCCCCATCATTACACAACCTCTCATAATCTGAATGGGATATCCTGCGCAACTGAGAAAAAAGTCCCTCCAACATTGCAAAAGACACCGGCCTACGCTTATCCTTCCCGTCATGTCCTTTCTGAAAACCCTGCAGAGCACGCCGTGTCAAATAAATGCTTAGTAACATCCATACAACCAATTAACTTAAAGGAAAGTGCCGCTACTGACTTAACAACAGAGGAAACTGAAGACCCACTCTCCATAAGAGATAACAAAAACAAAACATCCCCCTAAGGCACTAAACGGACTCCCTTGACTACACCACAAATCCTCCAGCCGGAACCATCTCACCCTGATCTTGTTATAAGCATCCGACGTAGCAGGGGCCAGCGAACATTTCGCCCACCATATCAGACGAGCGACACCACCCTCCAAAGGTGTTCGGGGCAAGAAGCCGGATCCCTCTCCGCCTCTGGAGCTAGCCGACGGAAATGATGCCACTGCAACCGAGATAAAGCATCCGCAATGTCATTGGAAACACCGGGAACATGATGAGCCCTAAATAGAATGTTCCACCTCAAGCACAGTAGGACCAACTGGCGTAACACTGTGATCACCGGGGGGGAATTGGCAGACAAACTATTAATAGCGCACACGACTGCCATGTTATCACAGTGAAAAACCACTGACCGATAGGACAAAAGGTGTCCCCAAATTTCCACCGCAACTAGAATGGGAAACAACTCCAGAAAACAAAGGTTACCTGTCAAACCACACTCCCTCCACCCTAGTGGTAAGTACGAACACACCATTTCCCCTGAAAGTACGCTCTGAAACCGATAGAACCAGAAGCATCAGTACACAATTGTATCTCCACATTCGAAAGTCCCGCTGCAATCCATAATCATCTGCCGTTATATTCTACCAAAAAGGAAACCCAAACCCTCAAATCCGCCTTATGCTCCTTGCCAAGGCAAATAAAATGGTGGGGACTTCTAACACCAGCAGTTGCTTGCGCCAAGCGCCTACAAAAAAAAACCGGCCCATAGGCATAATTCTATAGGCAAAATTGAGTTTCCCCATTAAAGATTGCAGGAGCCGCAGGGTGATTTTTGTTTTCACCAGAGCCTCCTGCACCGTTGCCCACAGATCAACAAGTTTTGCCTCCGGCAACCTACATTCCATTGCCTGGGAATCAATTTAATTTCCCAAAAAAAAGAGCGTCGTGGTTGGTCCCTCCGTTTTTTCAAACGCCAACGAAACCCCAAAGTCATCAAAAACATCAATCACAGCCTGTAAATATTGCACACGACGGCCGAGCCGCAGGGCCGACACAAAAGAAGTCATCCAAATAATGAATCACTGCTTTAGAGCCGGCTCGTTCATGGACCACCCACTCCAAAAATGTGCTGAAGGCTTCGAAATAGGCACAAGAAATAGAGCACCCCATAGGAAGGCACCTATCAATATAAAAAAGGCCATCAAACGAGCACCCCAGCAAGTGCATGGATTCTGGGTGCACTGGCAAAAGGCGAAACGCAGACTCCACATCCACCTTAGCCATCAGCGCCCCCTGCCCCGCCGTCCTAACCAAACGAACCACCTCATCAAATGACGCATAGGAAACCCGCGTCAAAGACTCATCAATATCATCATTCACCGAAGAGCCCTTCGGATAAGATAAATGATGTATAAGCCGAAATTTTCCCGCCTCCTTCTTGGGGACAACCCCCAGCGTGGAGACACGCAAATTGGAAATAGGAACATTAGAAAAGGGGCCTAACATTCTACCCAACAAAACTTCCTTCCACAACTTGTCTTGTACCACTTCTGGATGATCCCGCACCGAACGCAGATTATTAGCCATCAAAACCCCCACCCCCGGGGAGAACAGAATCCTAAATCCATCCCCAAAACTGTTCAATAACAGCTGCGCCTTCTCCCTGTTGGGGTACATCTTTAGCCAAGGCGTCATAGCGTCGAGGTTGACTGGACTCACCCCCTTTAGCAGGACGATCCCCTGGCTTCGTCGTGCCTCCTCGTGCCCGCTTAAAACACTTGAAGACGGGGTGGTTACCACCCCTACACCCGGCACATTCGTGTCTATAGACACAATTAGTTCCCGATTTACAGGTGCTCTCGTTGTAGAGCCAGCAGACCCCTTTTTTTTAAAACTCCCAAATGAACCCGCTCATCTAGACCCGCCGAGTTAGGACTGAAAGGGTTATGCAAACCCGCGACTTCAACACGCCCCCTCCTGACCAGCCCCCTTTGGTGTAGTCATAAGGCGCATCCAAAGGCTTATGTCCTTATGATCCCACCACAGGGATGACTGAACCGCCATACGCTGACGAAACTGCTCGTCATATTTAAGCCAAGCAGTTCCCCCATACGTTCTATAAGCCTCCCAAATAGAATCTGGTAGCCTAATAATACGCTGAGCAGCAACGCCATTGTGTGGTCAATGCAGGGAAATGCACACTATGTCTATTATATATTTTAGAAAGTTTGTTTGAAGCCCGATTGTGATACGCTAAACAGCAGAGCCATCGTGTGGTCAATGCTGAGAAATCTCACTAAATTGAATGTAATGCAGGCAGCCTAGTGATACGCTGAGCAGCAGCACCATCGTGTGGTCAATGCAGGGAAATGCACACTATATCTATTTATTATATATTTTAGAAAGTTTGTTTGAAGCCCAATAGTGATACGCTAAGCAGCAGCGCCATCGTGTGGTCAATGCTGAGAAATCTCACTAAATTGAATGTAATGCAGGCAGCCTAGTGATACGCTGAGCAGCAGCGCCATCGTGTGGTCAATGCAGGGAAATGCACACTATATCTATTTATTATATATTTTAGAAAGTTTGTTTGAAGCCTGATTGTGATACGTTAAGCAGCAGCGCCATCTTGTGGTCAATGCTGAGAAATCTCACTAAATTGAATGTAATGCAGGCAGCCCTAGTGATACGCTGAGCAGCAGCGCCATCGTGTGGTCAATGCAGGGAAATGCACACTATATCTATTTATTATATATTTTAGAAAGTTTGTTTGAAGCCCGATTGTGATACGTTAAGCAGCAGCGCCATCTTGTGGTCAATGCTGAGAAATCTCACTAAATTGAATGTAATGCAGGCAGCCCTAGTGATACGCTTAGCAGCAGCGCCATTGTGTGGTCAATGCAGGAAATGCACACTATATCTATTATATATTTTAGAAAGTTTGTTTGAAGCCCGATTGTGATACGCTAAGCAGCAGCGCCATCGTGTGGTCAATGCTGAGAAATCTCACTAAATTTAATGTAAGGCAGGCAGCCTAGTGATACGCTGAGCAGCAGCGCCATCGTGTGGTCAATGCTGGGAAATGCACATTATATCTATATATTACATATTTTAGAAAGTTTGTTTGACGACCGATTGTTACATAGTTACATAGTTACATAGTTTGTACGGTTGAAAAAAGACACATGTCCATCAAGTTCAACCAATGGATGGGAAAGGGGAATTGGAATGGGAAAGGGGAAGTAAAAAAATTCTATACATAGGAGCTAATATTTTTTTGTTCTAGGAAATTATCTAACCCTTTTTTAAAGCCATCTACTGTCCCTGCTGTGACCAGCTCCTGCGGTAGTCTATTCAATAGATTCACAGTTCTCACAGTAAAGAAGGCTTGTCGCCTCTGCAGGTTGAACCTTTCTTTTTCCAGACGGAGGGAGTGCCCCCTTGTTTTTTGAGGGGGTTTTACATGGAATAGGATTTCACCATATTTTTTGTATGTGCCATTCATATATTTATATAAGTTAATCATGTCCCCCCTTAGTCGTCTTTTCTCAAGGCTAAATAGGTTTATAGTTCTTTTTTTTTTTTTTTTATTCTTTATTTTCATGGCTAACAGCCAAATTTTTTACAGTAAAAAAAAATACAGATACGCATACATAAGGGAGGGTGAAATACATGTACAAGGTTAGGAATGCATTGAATTGAGTGACATAACCAAAATTTAACCACGTGTAGCAGCCTCGTTATTTCTAGAAAATACTGCTATATACTCCCCCCCTGTGCACACAAGAGATGATACAAGACAAAATGAGGGAGGAAAAGATGAAGAATGGGCAAGGGGTTGGAGGGGTAGCTGCTCCCCCCGGGACATCTCCGCTCCTCCAGACTGCGTCCAATATGGACTATTCACCAATGCCCGTCTGTCCCAGAATGTCTTTGTAGGAGTCGGAGTCCTGAAATATAATCCAAGGAGCCCAAGTGTGGCAGAATCTGGCATGATTATCATGAATGCTCGAGCTCAGGTCCTCCATGTGCATTATATCGTTGACCTTGGAGACCCAGAGGGACAGAGTGGGAGGAGAGGAATTCTTCCATCACAAGGGAATGCAGTGCTGCGCCGCCATCACTAGATAGTGAAGCAGGGAGAGTTTGTAGGTGTTTGCTGGGGTGTCATAGTGATGGAGGAGGAAGAAAGCCACATCCATAGTAAAGCTGGTATCAGTTACCTCGCAAATCACCTTTTTAACCCGATCCCAGAATTCTGAATGTGTGGAGGAGGGTACCATTGTCCAATCCACATCTCCAGCAGAGAGGTGATACGTTCGGAAAAATCAGATGCAGGCGAACCGGGGTCCCATACCAATGCGAGAGTAGTTTAAAACTAGCTTCTTGGTAGCTCGAGCTAATTGAGGTTTTATGGGCAAGAGAGAGAATACGAGAGCATTGGTTTGTGGTTAGGGTAATTCCCAGATCCGACTCCCATTCAGAAACGTAACCAGGCGCTGGGAGGTAAGGCGGGTTCAGGAGGAGGTGATAGATCGTGGACAATGAATGGCGAACCGGCTCAGAGCCAACGCACAAGTCTTCCAGTGGAGACCTAGGAGCTAGGAATAGCTCAGAGGGTGGTAAAGAGGAGTAGAAATGGCAGAGTTGAAATATGCGCCAGTAACCCAAAGGAAGGAGTTCAGGCATCTGTGTCAACTCCTCAAGGGAGAGCCACTCCGAATTCTTCAGAAAGTGCTCTGCCCTAAATACACCCAGCGCCGCCCAGGACTTGAACACCAAGTCACTCAGTCCCGAGGGAAAAGATGGGTTCCCCAGGATCGGAGACATGGGGGAGCAGAGAGGCAGGAGGTGTGAACGGACCGCTGCAAGGGCACAACATCTGAGCGTGGGACCGATCGTGGGGTGATGATGTAGGGATGTGAGAAGTCCGCGTTTCAGCCATGGAGATACTTCGAGAGGGACCGTCGAAAAGTTTTGTTCAATACCTACCCATGCCTTAAAAGGGGCGTGTCTACACCAATCCACTACGCGCACTAAGTGAGTTGCGTTGTAATACGCGCGAATGTCAGGAAGAGCCAGTCCTCCCGACACAGAAGCAAACGACTAAGGCGTGGATGCTTGCCATTAGAGACAAAAGATATTTGTATGGAGTTGATCGCTTTAAAGAATGATGGTGGCATTGCTATAGGAAGGGCCTGGAATAAGTAGAGTAGTCGAGGTAGGATATTCATTTTAAAAATAGTACATCGGCCCATCAACGTAAATGTGCCTCCCGACCACCTAGCACAGTCCGCCTTAATCTCAGTAAGAAACCTCGGAAAGTTAAAGTTAAATATTCCCTTTAAATCTGCCGGGATATACACTCCCAGGTACTTGAGCGCCACCGAGTTCCATTTAAAACTAAAGGATTGTTCTAGCGTAGATAGAATGGGGGCGGGGAGGGAGACATTCATGGCCTCTGATTTGGCAAAGTTTATTTTAAAATTGGAAAGGCTGGAGAAGCGACGAAACTCCTGCATCAGATTCGGGAGAGAAGTGATTGGGTTGGTCAGGAAAAACAAAAGGTCGTCTGCATATGCTGCCACCTTATTGACATGGGAGCCCTCCCCTAGGCCCTGAATGTCCTGATTGGTACGAACATGCCTTAGAAACGGTTCCAAGGTCAGGATAAAAATCAGGGGAGAGAGTGGGCAGCCCTGGTGTGTCCCATTATGGATGGCAAATTCTTCCGAGAGAATGCCATTCACTCGGACCCTCGCCGAGGGGCAAGAATACAAAGACATGATCCAACTCATCATCTGAGGGCCCAGGCCAAGTCGGAGAAGTGTTTCCTCCATGTATGTCCAATTGACTCTGTCAAAAGCTTTTTCAACGTCAGTTGACAAGAGCATCAGTGGAACCCGGGACAACTTAGCCTTATGTATAAGGTTGATCGCTTTCGTGGTGTTGTCTCGGGCCTCTCTGCCCACCATGAACCCCGCCTGGTCAAGATGAATGACCCCACTGAGCAACGGAGCCAAACACATTGCCAAAATCTTCGCGAAGAGTTTAATGTCTGTATTGAGAAGTGAAATCGGCCTGTAGCTAGCACACTGAGAAGGGTCTTTCTCTGGTTTGGGAATCACAGCAATGTGGGCCCTGAGTGTGTCTGGTGGAACGCGAGCTGAGGAGGAGAAGGAGTTCAAGGATGCTAGAAAATGTTGGCTAAGGGTAGCGGTGTATTTTTTATAGTAGGGGAGTGTGAACCCGTCAGGTCCCGGGGCCTTACCATTAGCGAAGCTCCTAAGTGCATCCGCTAGTTCTGGTGGAGAGATTGGAGCCTCCAATGTGCCTAGTACCTCCTCTGACAAAGAAGGCATACCTGAGTCTGCAATGTAGTTTTTGATACGTGTTTGGAAGTTGTTCGCCGTCGTGGCCGGATTGGTGGAATCTGTGTTATATAGGGAGGCATAAAAGTCGCGGAACTGTGAGGCTATGTCTAATGGCAAGTTAGCCCGAGTAGTGGGGGATGTTGCAATAAAGGGTACGTAGGTACGTGCTTGTTGAAGTCTCAGTGCTCTGGCCAGAGACCTGCTACATTTGTTCCCATATTCGTAGAAGTGGCGCTTGCATTTCGAGAGGGTAGCTTTGGCCTTAGACAATAATAGGATACGGAGCTCTTCTCGTTTCTGGAGTAACGCGACTTTACATGCTAATTCATGGGAACGCTTGTGAGTAGACTCTAAAACCCTAATTTCCGATAGAAGCCGAGCAGTGGTCTCCGTACTCTCCCTTTGAATCGAGCCCCGTGTTTAATAAAGGTGCCACGTACAACACACTTGTGCGCCTCCCACAGTACCCGTGGGTTTGTGTCTGCAGGGGTATTGGCCGTGAAGTATTCTTCAAGTGTACGCTGCACGTCTGAAGAAACCAAGGAGTCATTAAGAAGCAACGGATTGAACTTCCACTGGGATTGGTGTAATATCGGGGCCTGCAATGTTAAGGATAGAGTGACAAGGGCATGATCTGAGAAAGAGATTGAGTCAATATCGACGGCCTGTAAAATTGGGAGTGAGCAATGTTTGACAAATATTAGATCGAGTCTGGAGTAAGTGTCATGGACGGATGAGTAAAAAGAAAAATCTTTATCACCCGGATGTAATAGGCGCCATGTGTCCACAAAATTATGCTCGTGGAACGCTCGTTTAATACGGCGCAGTTGGGAATGCGGGATTGACGATGTCCCCTTTGAGACATCCATGGTGGGCTCCAATGCGACATTGAAGTCACCTCCCAGGACAATGGTGCCCTCCCCAAACTCCTCTAGCTCATCCAAAAAGCCAAGCAGAGCTGAACCTTGACCCACATTGGGTAGGTAGAAGGAAGCAAAGGTGTAGATCTGCGAATTAATGCAGCCCTTGAGTAGTAGCATTCGCCCCATCCCATCACTGCGAGAGACCAGAAATTCCCATGGAAGAGTACGAGACAGGAGGATACTCGTCCCCCTAGATTTCGGATCAGGAGAGAAACTATGATAGGCGTGTGGAAACCAAAGATTAGACATCTTAAAAGGTTTTTGTTCACTGAGGTGCGTTTCCTATAGGAAAGCTACATGTAAGTGTCTACCTTTCAACATGTTGAGCAAAATGGATCGCTTCCCGGGACTATGCAACCTCTTGACATTCAACGAGCCTATCCGAAGGTCAGTCTGGGAGTGGCGGGCCATGTCCCCGATAGGTGATGAAAAAAATTAATAAAAAGAGGGGGGGGGGGGAGACAAAGAGGGGTAGGGGGAAAGACCAGAGAGAAAAAGGAAAATTGACAGAGAAAGAGAAAAGGACCCAAAGGCCGACACCCACGCGGCAAGAAAACCTGTGGAGAAAAGGTTAGTAACAAAACGGGAACAAGGAAAACCAAAGAGAAGTGGGGGGGGGACCCCATGCAGCGAGCAGCGCAAAACGTTAAACAAAAACTCGTCCGATGTCCACCAAGAGGCGGGCAAGGGAGGACATAACATTGTATGTTACCTGGCCCTACAAAAAACACGGCCATATAAGCCAGCTGAACCCTTCACCTGAAAAACTGTGAGAAAAGAACACTGTAAACACAGAGCGACATTATCTGTAACCTAAGATATGAAGCATTAAACTCCTCCTATTTGGAGGACCCGGAAGACTAGTACGTCCTGTTATAAAAGGGTGAGGGGGGGGAGGTTGAGGAGGGGGGGAGGAAAGAGGAGAAAGGGGGGATAGGAGAGGGTATGAGGAGGAGGGGAAGGGGAAAGAGGGTGGAGAGAGGAAAGAGATAAGTGAGAGATTCATCAGAAAGAGCACTAATGCGACACTCAACAAGATACAGATAACACAAATCGGATCACAAATTAGGTCTCAGGTAGTGAATGAAACCTTATGAGTAGTAATACTACTGCCTGTGACAACATCATGTGGCCTTGTGTAACAATACTAACAGGATATCGTACCACGAGCAACTTCCTGACAATTCACGAGGGGGAGAGAGGGGAGGGAGGGGGCGCATGGGTCCGATACCAAAGACATCACTAAAATGCAAGGAAGGGATAAGGGGGGGGGGGGTGAGGACCAGGAACAAAAGAAGGGTAAACTGTATGTCGGGTCATATCTACAGCTCTGTGGCCATCTGTGGAATCTTCGGTGACAGCTCACTGTCCACGGAAGTCTCGGAAAGTCACGGAGGAAGTACCGGGACTGCTCACAAAGTTCTGTTGGAAAAGGCACTCCTCGGAGGAGCTGTCAGGACACCCTGTAACAAAAAAGAGACGCTAGGCGCTGTACAGAGCCCAGCGCTATAAACTGTAGATCAGGTATTGCCATGGAGATCTGAGGGTTCTTCAGAAGGTAATCTACGTCAGGCCTCAGGAGGTAGTAGCAGCGAAAGATCCAGCTGAGACCTTAATGACTCTCGGAGCGAAGGCCTGTTGAGATGTTGGCTAGGGCACGGAGTGCGCCGGCGTTGCGATGGTTCCGGCTGGTCCAGTGCCAGCCAATCCGGGACCGGAAACGATTCGATCTGCAGGAAATTGAATAAGGCCTCCAAATCTGAGAAATGGCGCAAGAGGAAGGTGGCTGATTCTTTCCTGACGACCACGTGGAACGGGTGACCCCATCTATAAGTGGCTCCCGCAGCTTTGATCTTCTCTAGTAGTCGGTGCAGGAGACGCCGCATGTAGAGCGTGCGTGGGGAGACATCTGGCTATATCGTGACCCTGCATTCATCCACCGTAACCGGACCATGTGACCACGCGCCTTGAATGATTAAATCCTTGTCCGAGTAGTAATGTAGTCTACACAAAACATCACGAGGGTTGGATGGGTCGTTCGGACCGGGTCGAGAAACCCTATGGACACGATCCAGTAAAAATGTCGCTTCCAACGGCCTATTAGTGACCGTACTAAAGATGGCAGTTATCCTGGCTGGAAGGTCATCTCTGGGACCCAGGTCTGGGAGGCCTTTCAGTCGGATATTGTTCCTACGACCCCTGTACTCTTGATCGTCCAATTGTAACGCCAGGGACTGTATATGTGTTCTGCTGGAAATGGCTGCCTGCTCCAGAGCTAGCACTCTGCTGTCAATATTGGAGACCGTTTGGTCCGTGTTGGCAATCCTAGTGTCCACCCTATCCACTTCTTGTTGTAAGGCAGCGATGTCTTGTTGGTGGGATTGTTCAATTCTAGTCACCAGGGAATCTAAGTCCTGTCTGGTAGGGAGAGCTTGGATCAGTTCCCTGAGCAGGTGCAAATCTGCATGTAATGCGGGCTGGAAGGGTACTGAATCTGGGCTTCTGGGCAGGGACACGGTGGCTGGCTGAAGTACAGGTCCAAATAGGACAGGGGACACGTGCGGTACCTCATTCTTGCTGGCCCCAGGCTGTAGTGCGGTCGTCTGTCCCTGTGCTTGAGCTCCTGCTGCTGCGTGCTGAAGGCCTGTAGTTCTGCACGTGGCAGGATGCAGTGCCGGGTGCGCCATGACACCTGGGAGTTCCTGAGAAGCGGGCGCCGCTGATAAGAAGCGCTCCATGCTAGCACTCCGTGTCTGCAAGCTAGGTAAGGAGCGGGAGGGTGTAGTGCCTTGTCCCCTACGTTTTGCTGGCATCTCCTACCGGTTTCAGACGGGCTCAGGCTGCTATTAAGCACTCTGCTGCACGTGCTCCCCCGAGATGTGTGCTTACTCCGCCATAGCTAAGCCCCGCCCCCCCAGGTTTAGTTCTTTTAATCTTTCCTCATAACTTAAATTCTCCATGCCCCTTATTAGCTTCGTTGCTCTTCTTTGTATTTTTTCCAACTCCAGGGCATCCTTTCTATGAACTGGAGCCCAGAACTGAACTGCATATTCTAGATGAGGCCTCACTAATGCTTTGTAAAGTGGTAATATTACATCCCTGTCCCGCGAGTCCATGCCTCTTTTGATACACGACAATATTTTGCTGGCCTTTGAAGCAGCTGATTGACACTGCATGCTGTTATTTAGTTTATGATTTACAATTACACCCAGATCCTTCTCATCAAGTGACTCCCCCAGTGTAGCTCCCCCTAGGACATATGATGCATACAGGTTGTTCGTACCCAGGTGCATAACTTTACATTTATCTACATTAAACTTCATCTGCCAAGTGGACGCCCAAACACTTAGTTTGTTTAAATCTGCCTGTAATTCATGAACATCTTCCATAGACTGAACTATATTACATAGCTTGGTGTCATCTGCAAAAAATAGAAATAGTGCTATTAATCCCATCCTCTATATCATTAATAAATAAGTTGAATAATAGTGGTCCCAGAACTGAACCCTGGGGTACACCACTTATAACCGGGGATCATTCAGAGTAGGAATCATTGACCACAACTCTCTGGATACGGTCCTTGAGCCAATTACAAACTATACTTTCTAAACCTATAGTCCTTAATTTACCCATTAGACGTCTATGGGGACAATGTCAAATGCCTTTGCAAAGTCCAAAAACACTATATCCACAGCGGCCCCTCTGTCTAGGCTTCTGTTTACCTCTTCATAAAAACAAATCAGGTTGGTTTGACAGCTTCTGTCCTTTGTAAAACCGTGCTGGCTGTCACTTATAATACTATTTTTTGTCACATAATCCTGTATATAGTCCCTCAATAGCCCCTCAAACATTTTCCCCACAATTGATGTTAAGCTTGCTGGTCTATAATTACCCGGCGAAGACCTAGAGCCCATTTTGAAAATAGGGATCACATTTGCCCTGCACCAGTCCCTTGGCACTATACCAGTCATGAGAGACTCTCTAAATATTATGAAGAGGGGGACAGAAATAACTGAACTAAGCTCCTTAAGAACTCTAGGGTGTAACCCATCTGGTCCCGGGGCCTTGTGTACATTTATTTTATTTAATTTAGCTTGCACCATATCTACATTCATCCAATTCAGTATATCAACTGATATATTAACAGCACTGGCAGCGGCTACATCAGCTGCTCCTTCTTCTGTTGTATATACAGAGCGGAAGAACCCATTTAGTAACTCTGCCTTCTCTTGATCCCCTGTGACCAACTCCCCATTACCACTATCTAAGGGGATTGTGATACGCTAAGCAGCAGCGCCATTGTGTGGTCAATGCTGAGAAATCTCACTAAATTGAATGTAATGCAGGCAGCCTAGTGATACGCTGAGCAGCAGCGCCAACGTGTGGTCAATGCTGGGAAATGTGCACTATATATTATATATTTGAGAAAATTTGTTTGAAGCCCAATTGGGATATGCTAAGCAGCAGCGCCATCGTGTGGTCAATGTTGAGAAATCTCACTAAATTGAATGTAAGGCAGGCAGCCTAGTGATACGCTGGGCAGCAGTACCATCGTGTGGTCAATGCAGGAAATGCACACTATATCTATATATTATATATTTTAGAAAGTTTGTTTGAAGCCCGATTGTGATACGCTAAGCAGCAGCGCCATCGTGTGGTCAATGCTGAGAAATCTCACTAAATTTAATGTAAGGCAGGCAGCCTAGTGATACACTGAGCAGCAGCGCCATCGTGTGGTCAATGCTGGAAAATGCACAATATATCTATTATATAGTTTAGAAAGTTTGTTTGAAGCCCGATTGTGATACGCTAAGCAGCAGCACCATCGTGTGTTCAATGCTGAGAAATCTCACTAAATTGAATATAAGGCAGGCAGCCTAGTGATACGCTGAGCAGCAGCGCCATCGTGTGGTCAATGCAGGAGAAATGTACATGTATGCGATTCCGCTGCAAAAAAACGCAACTTATTAATAATTTTAATCTTATACTCACCTAGAATTCTGTTTCTTTTTCCGGGCCAGCCTCCTGGGACGACGTTTCATCCCATGTGACTGCTGCAGTCAATCGCAGGCTGCAGCGGTCACATGGGATGAAACATCAACCCAGAGCTGCAGGATGTAGGAGGGAAGCGTCGCCATGGTAAGTATCCATTCCTGGCCGAAAAACTGCGGCACAGGGCAGTGCTTTTACACAGCGTATCTGCCTTGCATGAACATACCCGTACAGTATATACATATAGTAGCTGCTGTCTTACAACGATACAGCTGCAAACCACGTCAACATGTTGCATTCCCACGAGTCAGCACAGTTTTCAAATGATTGTTAATGTCCATGAAGTTTTTTGCAGACATTAACAATCATTTAAAAACTGCACCTTTTGATAAAACTGCATGTGCTGCATGTTTTACCGGACAATGGTTTTTACGATCTGATTGTTTGCATTAACCCCTTCCCTCTTTAGCCACTTTTGACCTTCCTGACCGAGCCTCATTTTTCAAATCTGACATGTGTCACTTTATGTGGTAATAACTCCGGAATGCTTTCACCTATCCAAGCGATTCTGAGATTGTTTTCTCGTGAAACATTGGACTTTAAGTTACTGCCAAAATTTGCTTCATATGTTCAGTATTTAATTGTGAAAAACACCAAAATTTAGCGAAAAAATGCAAAAATTAGCATTTTTCTCAATTTAAATGTATCTGCTTGTAAGACAGGCAGTTATAACACACAAAATTGTTGCTAACTAACATCCCCCATATGTCTACTTTAGATTGGCATTGTTTTTTGAACATCCTTTTATTTTTCTATGACATCACAAGGCTTAGAACTTTAGCAGCAATTTCTCACATTTTCAAGAAAATTTCAAAAGGCCATTTTTACAGGGGCCAGTTCAGCAGTGAAGTGGCTTTGAGGGCCTTATATATTAGAAACCCCCAAAAATTCACCCCATTTTAAAAACTTCACCCCTCAAAGTATTCAAAACAGCATTTAGAAAATGTCTTAACCCTTTACACATGTCACAGGAATTAAAGCAAAGTAGAGGTGAAATGTACAAATTTCATATTTTTTGGCAGAAATAAATTTTTAGTACAATTTTTTTTATAACACAGAAGGTTTTACCAGAGAAATGCAACTCAATATTTGTTGCCCCGTTTATGCAGTTTTAGGAAATATCCCACATGTGGCACTAGCATGCTAATAGACTGAAGCATCGGCCTCAGAAGCAAAGGAACACCTAGTGGATTTTGGGGCCTTATTTTTGTTAGAATAAATTTTAGGCACCATGTCAGGTTTGAAGGGCTCTTGCGGTGCCAAAACAGTCAAAATCCCCCAAAAGTGACCCCATCTGGGAAACTACACACCTCAAGGAAATTATCTAGGGGTACAGTGAACATTTTGACCGCACAGTTTTTTTACAGAAATTATTGGAAGTAGGACGTGAAAATTAAAATCTACATTTTTTCAAATAAAATGTAGGTTTAGCGATTTTTTTTCTCATTTCCACAAGGACTAAAGGAGAATAAGCACCATAAAATTTGTAAAGCAATTTCTCCCGAGTAAAACAATACCCCACATGTGGTAATAAACGGTTAGAGAAGGGCTGAGAAGGGAAAGAGCGCTATTTGGCTTTTGGAGCTCAAGTTTAGCAGGAATGGTTTGCGGAGGCCATGTCACATTTACAAAGCCCCTGAGGGGACAAAACAGTGGAAACCCCCCACAAGTGACCCCATTTTGGAAACTACACCCATTGAGGAAATTATCTAGGGGTATAGTGAGCGTTTTGACCCAACATAATTTTTGCATAAATTATTGGAAGTAGGCCCTGAAAATGACAATCTAAATTTTTTCAAAGAAAATGAAGGTTTAGCTAATTTTTTCTCATTTCCACAAGGACTGAAGGAGAAAAAGCACCGTAAAATTTGTAAACCAATCTCTCCCGAGTAAAACAGTACCCCACATGTGGTAATAAACGGCTGTTTGGACACACGGCAGGGCTTCAAAGGGATGGAGTGCCATTTGGCTTTTGGAGTTCCCATTTAGCAGGAATTGTTTGCGGAGGCCATGTCACATTTACAAAGTCCCTGAGGAGACAAAACAGTGGAAACCCCCACAAGTGACCCCATTTTGGAGACTACACCCATTGAGGAAATTATCTAGGGGTATAGTGAGCGATTTGACCCCACAGTTTTTTTGCAGAAATTATTGGAAGTAGGCCCTGAAAAGAAAAATCAACATTTTTTCAAAGAAAATGTAGGTTTAGCTTATTTTTACTCATTTCCACAAGGACTGAAGGAGAAAAAGCACCACAAAATTTGTAAAGCAATTTCTCCCGAGTAAAAAAATGCCCCACATGTGGTAATTAACGGCTGTTTGGAGACACGGCTTGGCTTAGAAGGGAAAGAGCGCTATTTGGCTTTTGGAGATCACATTGAGCAGGAATAGTTTGCGGCGGCCATGTCACATTTGCAAAGCCCCTGAGGGGAAAAAACAATGAAAACGCCCAAAAAGTGACACCATTTAGGAAACTACACCTCTTGAGGAATTTATCTAGGGGCGTAGTGAGAATTTTGACCCCACAGATGTTTCATAGAATTTATTAGAATTGGGCAGTGAAAATAAAAACAATCCTTTTTCTTCAATAAGACGTAGCTTTAGCGCAAATTTTTTCATTTTCACAACAAATAAAGGAAAAAAAAGAACTCAACATTTGTAAAGCAATTTCTCCCGAGTACGACAATACCCCATATGTGGTCATAAACTGCTGTTTGGGCACACGGCAGGGCTCAGAAGGGAAGGACCATTGCTGGATTGGTTTCTGGGCGCCTGTGGGCCCAAAACAGTGGAAACCCCCCAGAAGCGACCCAATTTTGGAAACTACACCCCTCAATGCATTTACCTAGGGGTGTAGTGAGCATGTTAACCCTGCAGGTGTTTTGTAGAAATTAGTGTGAACTCGATGTTGCAGAGTGAAAATGGGATTTTTTCCACAGATATGTGGACAATATGTGGTGCCCGGCTTGTGCCACCATAACAAGACAGCTCTCTAATTATTATGCTGGGTTTCCTGGTTTTAGAAACACCCTACATGTGGCCCTAATCTCTTGCCTGGACAGTCGACCAGGCTCAGGAGTGAAAGCGTACCATGTAAAATTGAGGCCTAATTTGGCGATTTACAAAGTATTGGTTCACAACTGCAGAGGCTCAGATGTGAAATAATAAAAATAAACCCCTGGGAAGTGACCCCATTATGGAAACTGCACCCCTCAATGCATTTATTAAGGGGTGTAGTGAGCATTTTCACCCCACAGGTCTTTTCCATAAATGAATGCGCTGTGGATGGTGCAAATTAAAAATTTATATTTTTCCCTAGATATGCCATTCAGTGGCAAATATGTAGTGCCCAGCTTATGCCACTGGAGACACACACCCCAAAAAATGCTAAAAGGGTTCTCCCGGGTATGACGGTGCCATATATGTGGAAGGAAACTGCTGTTTGGGGACGCTGTAGGGTTCAGATGGGAGGAAACGCCATTTGGCTTTTGGAGCGTGGATTTTGCTTGGTAGTAGTTTTGTTTGGAGTCTTACTGGTGTTTCCGTTTATAATGTAGGGCATATGTAAGCCGGGCGGAGTATATAAGGGGCATAGTCAGGTGGTATAATAATGGGGTAAAAAAAAACAATAAAATTATCCATAGATGTGTGTTACGCTGTGACACAATCATTTCTGCACAGGCTGGTGTCGCACTGATATATGGCGTCCTTTATTATCCCCCTTTTGATCCACACTCCGCGCCTTTGTAGTTTGGGGAATTTTGCTAGGAAGTGTTGTCCTGGTATAATACGGGCACTGTCGCTTCCAGCGGATATGTTTGGGCCCTCCCTTTCCTGGTTCCCTAATTTTAGGTCCTTGATAAATCGCCTCTTCAAACAGAAGAAATGTTCCCCTCGGGCACAACTGCATATTTTTTTATTTCCTGACTTATTGGAGCCATAACTAATTTTATTTTTCATAGACGTAGCGGTATGAGGACTGGTTTGTTGTGGGACGAGCTGTAGTTATTATTGGTACCATTTTGGGGTACATGCAACTCTTTGATCACCTTTTATCCTATTTTTTGGAAGGCCAGGTAAACAAAAAAATGCAATTCTGGCACAGCTTTTGTCTTTTTTTTTATACAGCGTTCACCATGCGTTATAAATTACATGTTAACTTTATTCTGCGGGTCAGTACGATTCCGGCGATACCTATTTTATAGGACTTTTTTATGTTTTACAACTTTTTGCACAATAAAATTACTTTTGTAAAAATAATGTATTTTTTCTGTCGCCAAGTTGTGAGAACCATAACTTTTTAATTTTTTTGTCGACGGAGGTGTATGAGGGCTTGTTTTTTGCGGGACGAGCTATAGTTTTTATAGGTACCATTTTTGGATACGTGCGACTTTTTGATCACTTTTTATTCTAACATTTGTAGGGCAAAGTGACAAAAAAACAGAAACTCTGGTAACGTTTTTTACGGGTTTTTTTTACGCTGTTCACCGCGTGCAATAAATAATATAATATTTTGATACCTCTGGTCGTTACGGTCGCGGCGATATCAAATACATATGGTTTATTATTATTTTTCAATAATAAAGGACTTGATAAGAGTAAAAGGGGGATTGGGTTTTATTTGATTACTTGAAACTTTTATTGTTTTCAAACTTTTATTATTTGCACTTTTTTTTACACTTTTTCTCAAGTCCCACTAGGGGACTTGAAGGTCCAACGGTCAGATTTTTTTTTTTCTAATACATTGCACTACCTATGTAGTGCAATGTATTAGATCTGTCAGCCATTCACTGACTGCAAGCCGATTAGGCTTCGCCTCCCGGCGGGGCCTAAATCGGCTTCCGTAATGGCAGAGCAGGAGACCATTGTGTCTCCTGTTGCCATAACAGCAGTCGCCAGTCCTGATTGCCTGTCAGGGCTGGCGATCTGCTAGTAACCGCTACGATGAAGCAATCGCTTTCGATTGCTGCATCGAAGGGGTTAATGGCAGGGATCGGAGCTAGCTCCGGTTCCTGTCGTTACAGGTGGATGTCAGCTGTACAGTACAGCTGAGATCCGGTGATGATGGCACCGGCTCATCTTCTGAGCTGGTCCCAAACATTCGGCGTATATGTACGGCAAGATGCGGGAAGTCAATGCTTTCCATGACGTACATTTACGGCAAATGTCGGGAAGGGGTTAAAGGTTATGAACACCTTTTGAAACTTTTTTTTTTTTTAAATGTCAGTCAGTGTGTTTTGTGCAACTTTATAATTAGTTTTTATTAAAAAATCTTTTTACTTTTTGAGATACAGCTGCTCTGTTACCTGTATACAGAGAAGCTGTATCCTACGCTGAATACTGAACTTGTCAGGTCTGTGGGACTGATGGGTTCAGTGTCAGCGGGTCCTGTGTGTCCTGTGTGTCTGACATGCTGGATCCACCTGTAATACATCACATCTAAGTTAGATGTGATAGATTATAGGTGGATACAGTCGACTACTCTATTGATACCGCCAATAAAACGAAAACCTTGTGAAACGGAGACAAACAGAAACCATTAGCAACGGAAGCGTTACCATTGAAATGGTAACAGAATGCTATGGTTTCCGTTTGGTTTCCGTTCGTAGGTTCCCCTGACGGAAAGGTCTGACGGAACCCATGAACGGAACCACGATGCAGGTGAGAACGAAGCCTAATTATTACTGTATGATCTTTACAGATGGTGGAGGGTACTATTTTTTGGGGTATAAGCAACTCCCAGAATATGATTACCATAATTCTGGTCATACTGGAAGCTGCTAACCTGACTTTGCAAATGATCTCTGTACTGAAATGTATTTGTACTGAGCTTTGTTCTGGTCCTGTATTCATGTACTGAGCTTGGTTCTGGTGCTGTATATATCTAATGAGATTTGTTCTGGAACTGTACATATGTAATGAGCTTGGTTCTGGTGTTGTGTATAGAACTATATTGCTTGTAAAATGTACAAATGTTTTTATGCTCGGGTTACATAAAAAAAATTTGGAAAATAAATGACACGTCATTGATTGGTAGAGAAAACAAACATGGCGAGGGTGGAAGGAGATGTTGGGAAAGAGGTTGGGGGGGGGCGCCAAACTGAATCTTTGCCCCGGGTACTGGAGAACCTAGCTACGACCTCTGCTATGTGTGTTGTATGTATGTGTCTGTGTGTGTGTGTGTGTGTGTGTGTGTGTGTGTGTGTGTATATGTTCCAGTATGTGTGTGTATATGTGTACATATGTCTCTATGTTAGTGTATATATATTTATGCCTCTGTGTGTGTTTATATATGTGTGGGTATACTCAGGGCCGTCGTCAGCACCCGGCGAACCCGGGCAAGTTCCAGGGCCCATTACCCTTGGGGGGGCCCACTCGGCCGCCGGGTGCTGTCGCTGCTGTCATCACGGCATCACTGTCCATATATGGACAGTCCGTGAAATTCATGGACAGTCCGTGAAATGAGAGGACTTTTGGAAACTGTCCGGAATAAAAAGAATGCGTCCGTGATTTCTATATTTTTTTGTTGTGCAAGGAGCTGCACATATGCCAATTGTGGCTGCGTGATGACCTCTCATGTAGAACATTGTTAGCAGCCTTCCCAGCCTCCGCGCACCACGTCTGGTCTGTAGGACTAGCAGGGGCCTCCTACCTGCCAGAGAGGACAACGGAGAGGAGGAAATCCGACAGCGGAGAGAGTGCGGCTTGGCTGGGACCTGACAGGTGACACAGGAGAATCTATGCAGAGCAGGACGCTGGGCTGCCGTTACTTCAGCTTGTACTGCTGATATGTGAAGCCCCTGCCCGGTGGCTTGCTCTGTATCTAATTCACTGCCCAGCAGCTGTACAGGTCAGCAGCACCCGGCTCCTTCACTGTGTCTGCACCACTGACCTGCATAGCTGCTGCTGCTGCTAAAATGTCTACTAAACCCTGTACAGCCCAGTACTCCCTTGATAGCCCCTTCAGTTCCTAATCTCCCTCTGTACACCCCTCCCCCCAGCACTGGAGCACCACCCCGTGCTGAAGAAGTCAGAGGAGACAGAAGTTGCCGAAGAAGCAGTCTACAGGAAGGAGATAAGTGTCAATGTGTCTAAAGACAAAGAGGTGACTGGAGTGTGACTCAATGTATGTATGTATGTATGTATGTATGTAGTGTGTGTGTAATGGCTCTATATGTGTGTGTATATGTAGTTTGTGTGTGTATGTAATATTTGTGCGAGTGCGTGTGTATATTTGTGTGCATTTTGTATATATATGTAGTGTGTGTGTAGTGTATGTGTGCAGTATGTATGTGTGCAATGTGTGTATATGTAGTATGTGGGCAGTATGCATGTATGTATGTATGTATGCAGTATGTATGTGTGCAGTATGTATGTGTGCAGTGTGTATGTGTGCAGTGTGTATATGTGCATTGTGTGTATATGCAGTGTGTGGGCAGTATGTTTGTATGTGTGCAGTATGTATGTATGTATGTATGTATTTATTCAGTATGTATGTGTGCAGCATGTATGTATGTATGTATTTATTTATTCAGTGTGTATGTGTGCAGTATGGATGTGTGCAGTATCTATGTGTGTATGTGTGCAGTATGTATGTGTGTATGTATGTATGTATATGTGCAGTATGTATATGTGTGCAGTATGTATATGTGCATTGTGTGTATCTGTAGTGCATGGGCAGTATTTATGTATGTGTGCAGTATATATATGTGCAGTGTGAGTATATGTAGTGTGTGGGCAGTATGTGTGTGTGCAGTATGTATGTGTGCAGTATGTATGTATGTATGTATGTGTGCAGTATGTATGTATATATGTATGCAGTATGTATGTGTGCAGTATGTATGTGAGCAGTATGTATGTGTGCAGTGTGTATGTTTGCAGTGTGTATATGTGCATTGTGTGTATATGCAGTGTGTGGGCAGTATGTTTGTATGTGTGCAGTATATATGTATGCATTTAGTATGTATGTGTGCAGCATGTATGTATGTATGTATTCAGTGTGTCTGTGTGCAGTATGGATGTGTGCAGTATCTATGTGTGCAGTATGTATGTGTGTATGTATGTATGTATGTATGTATGTATGTGCAGTATGTATGTGTAATATGGATATATGTATGTGTCCAGTATGTGTATGTGCAGTGTGTGCAGTATGTATGTGTGCAGTATGTGTATATGTAGCGTGTGGGCAGTATATATGTATGCATGTATGTCTGCAGTATGTATGTGTGTGCAGTATGTATGTATGTATGTATGTATGTGTGCAGTATGTATATGTGCAGTATGTATATAGGTATGTATGTGTGCAGTATGTATGTGTGTGTGTGTGCAGTATGTATGTGTGTGCAGTATGTATATGTGCAATATGTATGTATGTATGTATGTATGTATGCATGCAGTATGTGTAGTGTGTGCAGTATGTATGTGTGCAGTATGTATGTGTTCAGTGTGTATATATGTAGCGTGTGGGTAGTATATATGTATGCAGTGTGGGCAGTATGTATGTGTGCAGTATGTATGTGTGCAGTATGTATGTGTGCAGTATGTATGTGTGTGTGCAGTATGTATGTGTGTGCAGTATGTATATGTGCAATATGTATGTATGTATGTATGGATGTATGTGTGCAGAATGTATGTGTGCAGTATGTATGTATGTATGTATGTATGTATGTATGTATGTGTGGAGTATGTATGTGTGTGTTTGCAGTATGTATGTGTGTGCAGTATGTATGTATGTATGTATGTATGTATGTGTGCAGTATGTATGTGTGTGCAGTATGTACAGTGAAGGAAATAAGTATTTGATCCCTAGCTGATTTTGTAAGTTTGCCCACTGTCACAGACATGAATAGTCTAGAATTTTTAGGCTAGGTTAATTTTACCAGTGAGAGATAGATTATATTTAAAAAAAAAAAACAGAAAATCACATTGTCAAAATTATATATATTTATTTGCATTGTGCACAGAGAAATAAGTATTTGATCCCTTTGGCAAACAAGACTTAATACTTGGTGGCAAAACCCTTGTTGGCAAGCACAGCAGTCAGACATTTTTAGTAGTTGATGATGATGGCCCACTCCTCTTTGCAGATCATCTGTAAATCATTAAGATTTTGAGGCTGTCGCTTGGCAACTCCGATCTTCAGCTCCCTCCATAAGTTTTCGATGGGATTAAGGTCTGGAGACTGGCTAGGCTACTCCTTGACCTTAATGTGCTTCTTTTTGAGCCACTCCTTTGTTGCCTTGGCTGTATGTTTTGGGTCATTGTCGTGCTGGAAGACCCAGCCACGGGCCATTTTTAATGTCCTGGTGGAGGGAAGGAGGTTGTCACTCAGGATTTGACGGTACATGGCTCCATCCATTCTCCCATTGATGCGGTGAAGTAGTCCTGTGCCCTTAGCAGAGAAACACCCCCAAAACATAATGTTTCCACCTCCATGCTTGACAGTGGGGACGGTGTTCTTTGGGTCATAGGCAGCATTTCTCTTCCTCCAAACACGGCGAGTTGAGTTAATGCAAAAGAGCTCAATTTTAGTCTCAACTGACCACAGCACCTTCTCCCAATCACTCTCAGAATCATCCAGATGTTCATTTGCAAACTTCAGACGGGCCTGTACATGTGCCTTCTTGAGCAGGGGGACCTTGCGGGCACTGCAGGATTTTAATCCATTACGGCGTAATGTGTTACCAATGGTTTTCTTGGTGACTGTGGTCCTAGCTGCCTTGAGATCATTAACAAGTTCCACCCGTGTAGTTTTCGGCTGAGCTCTCACCTTCCTCAGGATCAAGGATGCCCCACGAGGTGATATTTTGCATGGAGCCCCAGATCGATGTCGATTGACAGTCATTTTGTATGTCTTCCATTTTCTTACTATTGCACCAACAGTTGTCTCCTTCTCACCCAGCGTCTTACTTATGGTTTTGTAGCCCATTCCAGCCTTGTGCAGGTCTATGATCTTGTCCCTGACATCCTTAGAAAGCTCTTTGGCCTTGCCCATGTTGTAGAGGTTAGAGTCAGACTGATTAATTGAGTCTGTGGACAGGAGTCTTTTATACAGGTGACCATGTAAGACAGCTGTCTTTAATGCAGGCACCAAGTTGATTTGGAGCGTGTAACTGGTCTGGAGGAGGCTGAACTCTTAATGGTTGGCAGGGGATCAAATACTTATTTCTCTGTGCACAATGCAAATAAATATATATAATTTTGACTATGTGATTTTCTGTTTTCTTTTTTATATAATCTATCTCTCACTGGTAAAATTAACCTAGCCTAAAAATTCTAGACTGTTCATGTTTTTGACAGTGTGCAAACTTACAAAATCAGCAAGGGATCAAATACTTATTTCCTTCACTGTATATGTGCATTGTGTGTATCTGTAGTGTGTGGGCAGTATTTATGTATGTGTGCAGTATATATATGTGCAGTGTGTGTGCAGTATGTATGTGTGCAGTATGTATGTGTGCAGTGTGTGTATATGTAGCGTGTGGGCAGTATATATGTATGCAGTGTGGGCAGTATGTATGTATGTATGTATGTATGTGCGCAGTGTGTGAATATGTAACATGTGTGCATTATGTATAGGTATGTATGCAGTGTGTAGATGGTGTGTGCAGTATGTTTGTATGTATGTATGTATTAGAAACAGGGAGAGAACCTCCAGCTCACCGGTCTGCGTCTCCAGCAGCGTCACTCGGATCCCCGCGACGGCCCGCGGTAAGGAACAGCAATGTAGGAGAAAAAATGATCCAGCGCTGATAGTAATTTAAAAGGGAAATGAGAGTCCCATGTTTATTGAAGAAAGATCTTAAAATCGGAGGGGAGACGCAGTCCCAAGGTGCAAGTAGTCAGGGTAGATACCCAAGCCTACGCGTTTCGAATGCGATCTGCGTTCTTAATCATGGCAAGTATGTAAGTATGTGTGCATTGTGTAGATGTAGTGTGTGCAGTATGTACACTACCATTCAAAAGTTTGGGGTCACCCAGACAATTTTGTGTTTTCCATGAAAACTCACACTTATATTTATCAAATGAGTTGCAAAATGACTAGAAAATATAGTCAAGACATTGACAAGGTTAGAAATAATGATTTTTATTTGAAGTAATAATTTTCTCCTTCAAACTTTGCTTTGTGGGAAAGGACACAGAGACATAAGAGACTTTCTACACCAGTTTTCACACTTTTTAAGAAATGGGACGTGGTAAAGGCAAAGGGGCTGTGAGCCAACAAATTTATTATGATTAACCCCAGAAAACTGGCGTCAATTATAGTGGAAGTCTACGCCAGCTCCTCGCTAACATAGATTTCACTCCATGGGGCATAGCAAGGTAGAGGCCCGTGCTGGACCTCATACTTTGCCCCCCCCCTTCATCTGACCAAACCCTGGCCTCCCATTGGACAGTTAAATTAAAAATATATATATACACTACCATTCAAAAGTTTAGGGTCACTTAGAAATTTCCTTATTTGCACAGTTTTTTTTCAATGAAGATAACATTAAATTAATCAGAAATACACTCTATACATTGTTAATGTGGTAAATGACTATTCTAGCAGCAAACATCTGGTTTTTAATGCAATATCTACATAGGTGTATAGAGGCCCATTCCCAGCAACCATCACTCCAGTGTTCTAATGGTACATTGTGTTTGCTAACTGTGTTAGAAGGCTAATGGATGATTAGAAAACACTTGAAAACCCTTGTGCAATTATGTTAGCACCGCTGTAAACAGTTTTGCTGTTTAGAGGAGCTATAAAACTGACCTTCCTTTGAGCTAGTTGAGAATCTGGAGCATTACATTTGTGGGTTCGATTAAACTCTCCAAATGGCTAGAAAAAGAGAAACTCGACAGTCTATTCTTGTTCTTAGAAATTAAGGCTATTCCATGCGAGAAATTGCCAAGAAACTGAAGATTTCCTACAACGGTGTGTATTACTCCCTTCAGAGGACAGCACAAACAGGCTCTAACCAGAGTAGAAAGACAAGTGGGAGGCCCCGCTGCACAACTGAGCAACAAGCCAAGTCCATTAGAGTCTCTACTTTGAGAAATAGATGCCTCACAGGTCCTCAACTGGCAGCTTCATTAAATAGTACCCGCAAAACGCCAGTGTCGACGTCTACAGTGAAGAGGCGACTCCGGAATGCTGGTGTTAGGGATCTGCCAGGTACTACGTCTAGGTATACTCCTGGGATTAATCAATCCACACCTGAGGCCAGACCTGTTCGACTGACACCATCTCCCACCAACCAGGGTGGCAGGCTCAGGAGTGGGAGAGCCTATCGCGGCCTGGTCAGTCGGAGTTAGCTCCGCCCCCTGTCCTTTATTACCTGCTGTGTTCTCCTCCTCAGTGCTTGTAATTCTTTTGGATTCCTGGCCCCACTGCTGCTTGCTCCAGCCTGCTTCTGCCGTGCTTCTGCCTTGCTGCTGTTCTGCTTAACCCGCTTTGCTTTTCCTCCGGCTTGCTTCCTCCTCCGTGCTCACTGGGGTATACTCCACTTCATCCTGGTCCTGACAACTCATTCACCGCTCCGTTTCCTCGCGGCGTTCCGTGGGCTACTGCCCCTTCCCTTGCGTGTTCCCTGTTTGTTCTCCCGTGCACTTAGACAGCGTAGGGACCGCCGCCCAGTTGTACCCCGTCGCCTAGGGCGGGTCGTTGCAAGTAGGCTGGGACAGGGCGGTGGGTAGATTAGGGCTCACTTTCCCTTCACCTCCTTCCTGCCATTACAGCTGGTCTTCAGGGCAGAGTGGCAAAGAAAAAGCCATATCTGAGACTGGCTAATAAAAGGAAAAGATTAATATGGGCAAAAGCACACAGACATTGGACAGAGGAAGATTGGAAAAAAGTGTTATGGACAGACGAATCGAAGTTTGAGGTGTTTGGATCACACAGAAGAACATTTGTGAGACGCAGAACAACTAAAAAGATGCTGGAAGAGTGCCTGACGCCATCTGTCAAGCATGGTGGAGGTTATGTGATGGTCTGGGGTTGCTTTGGTGCTGGTAAAGTGGGAGATTTGTACAAGGTAAAAGGGATTTTGAATAAGGAAGGCTATCACTCCATTTTGCAACGCCATGCCATACCCTGTGGACAGCGCTTGATTGGAGCCAATTTCATCCTACAACAGGACAATGACCCAAAGCACACCTCCAAATTATGCAAGAACTATTTAGGGAAGAAGCAGGCAGCTGGTATTCTATCTGTAATGGAGTGGCCAGCGCAGTCATCAGATCTCAACCCCATAGAGCTGTTGTGGGAGCAGCTTGACAGTATGGTACGCAAGAAGTGCCCATCAAGCCAATCCAACTTGTGGGAGGGACTTCTGGAAGCATGGGGTGAAATTTCTCCCGATTACCTCAGCAAATTAAGAGCTAGAATGCCAAAGGTCTGCAATGCTGTAATTGCTGCAAATGGAGCATTCTTTGACGAAAGCAAAGTTTGAAGGAGAAAATTATTATTTCAAATAAAAAACATTATTTCTAACCTTGTCAATGTCTTGACTATATTTTCTAGTCATTTTGCAACTCATTTGATAAATATAAGTGTGAGTTTTCATGGAAAACACAAAATTGTCTGGGTGACCCCAAACTTTTGAACGGTAGTGTAAGTGAATACAGTGCAGTGAAATTCAGTGACTCACAGGTGACATCTTCTCAGAATGGAGTCGTTCATGTTCTCTTTTCTTCTTCATCCGACCCAGAACACCATGTTGACTTCCAGTCTTCTTCATCTCCAATGCCCAAGCGCGAACCACAAGATATGTCATGAAAGTGTTGATGTAACCTGTATACCACGTTCACGTGACCCAATGTGCCACGTCACAGCTTATTCAAATCATGGAAGCGTTCAGTCTACATGACTACCGCCCGTCACGGTGTGCATACCTTAGATCAAAATTTTGACATATAACTAACTCTAAACCTCATAAGCTAATTTTCTTTAGCTATTATACTAGGATGTACAATTCTATATTAAAATATTATCATATTAGTCATGTGGCCTAGTATACCCACATCCAGCGATGGGTGGGATGGGTGAAACATAAAATAGTTTTCCATGAGTTTTGGACTGTGATGTGCTGCTGATCTCCCCTTTTGGGGGTAATATACAGGGAATATGGGGGTTATATAAGGGACTCCCATCATCCCCATATATAACCACCATTATCCGTGTATGAACCAGCCTACCATTATCTCAGTATAAAATCTCCATCACCCCTGTATATACCATTAGGGCGGGCACTGTCAGCTTGCTGTGGCGTGCGGGCATTGTGGCTAAAGAAGAAGTAAATGGGGTGGGCATTGAGGACACCGTGGACCAATAGGATGCCTGAAATGCCGGTATATGGGAGAAGTCCAGCAGAATCTGAAAATATGCCTCCTGATTGCTTAGGCTGGGTTCACACGACTTATTTTCAGACGTAAACGAGGCGTATTATGCCTCGTTTTACATCTGAAAATAAGGCTACAATACGTCGGCAAACATCTGCCCATTCATTTGAATGGGTTTGCCGACGTACTGTGCAGACAACCTGTCATTTACGCGTCGTCGTTTGACAGCTGTCAAACGACGACGCGTAAAAATACAGCCTCGTCAAAAGAAGTGCAGGGCACTTCTTTCACACGTAATTTGAGCCGTTTCTTCATTGAACTCAATTAAGCACAGCTCAAAATTTACGGCTGTCAGAGAAGCCACGCAAAATGCGAGGAGGAGCATTTACGTCTGAAACAAGGCAGCTGTTTTCTCCTGAAAACAGTCTGTCTTTTCAGACGTAAAAGCCTGCTATTGTGTGCACATACCCTTAAAGGCTATGTACACCTTTGCACAGTTTTTTTTTTAAATTGCCTTGTATGTATTTTGTAAAATAAATCACATTTCTAATTGGTCTACCATTTGTCTTCTGTACCTGCAGTGTATTTCAGTTCATGGCCAGCTGCTGTATTCAGTTATCTCTCTAAGGCCCTGTTCACACCTGCGTTGGTGTGTTTCGTTGTTCTGCTCCATCAGTGGTGCAGAACAAAGGAATAACGTAAGCAACTGTTCCGTCGCACAACGGACACCGCCACCTGCCGACAGAACCCATTCACTTTAGTGTGTTCCATTGGCTTTCCGTCAGGCGGGGGACCGTGATTTTACCAGAGACAATAGTGCAGATGTGAACGAGGCCTTATCCGTCAGTCATCACCCTAATGGCAAACTGAGCAGCTCCTCCTTTGCAGGCTCATGAACAAGCATTTACTGTGGAATCTGCGCATGTGCATGGTCCTAATTACTGCATACCTCCTAACCGTCCCGGATATAGGGGGGTAGTCCAGGATTCTGGGCGCTGTTACACTGTCCCAAGCGGCCGGTGGTATGTCTTGGTGTCAACTGTATCTGCGTCCTCAGGATGCAGATACAGTTTAATCCAATGCTAATGAAAGGGATCGTCAGCTCCCTGCTTCTGTATTAGTACCACTCGCCGAGGAATTCCCGGGCACAGCGCTACTTTAAGTGCGGAGCCCCTTGTCTCACTATCCATATATGAACATTGACGTCGGGGACTACTCCTGGAACGGAATCCACTGCCTTTCCATTGCCGATGGTCTGGCCGGGGATTCCGCTCCTAGGCGGAACCCCTGATGTCACTTTCCATATATGTACAATTACATCAAGGGCTCCTCCTGGAGAGCAATCCTTGGCCACAGCGTGGCCGACGCTCTGGACAGAGATTCTGCTCCTATAGGGAATGCCTTACGTCACTGTCCATATATGGACAGTGACGGCAGGGGCTCCTCCTGGAGTGGAATCCCTGGGGGAGTGGCACCATCTACATGGGCACTGTGTGTGACACTATCTATATGGGCACTGGCGCTTTATATGTGTGCACTGGTACTAGGGGTAGCTAAGGGGGCATTAAACTGTATGGGGGCAGCTATTTGTCATTATACTGTGTAGGGGGTCCTATGGGAACATAATAATGAGTGGCCTGAACCGGGTATGTGTGGGCGGAGATTACTTAGATTAGATACTTGAAAGTTGGTAGGTATGTTTACTGGTGTGTGCTGGGGCAGAGCGAGTGTGCCTACTCCAAATTTGCAGCATAAGGCAATGAGGTTGCTTTACCACATGCCAATGCTGCAATTTTGGGAATTGCTCCCTCTAGTGACCAGCACATGGAAATGTTATAAATTAGAATCTGATTTATAATATTTCCTGACTTGTGAAAAAATTAAAAAATTAAAACAATGTTTAATCACTTATATACTAACTGTTTAACTGAAAAAAATAAATAATTCCTAGCGACACATTCCCTTTAATACTGGTGTTTCATACACCAGTCCTATTAAACAGTTTGCTGGAGTAAGATGCAACACATTTATTAACAGGCGAACGACTCTTAATAAATGTGTCACATCTTTTAGCTGCAACGCGGCCTGTCATCAGTACTTTCTACGTGCTGTGGCCTGCTGTACATTTAAAGTACATTTTAAAAATATATTTTATTGTCTGATTGGGGGGGAGGTATGGGTCTGGCACGGACCTTTGCCTTGTTACGCCCCCCAGAGATAAATCAGGGCCACACTATACATATAGATTTCTGCTATAATTTACATCAGTTACTGGCGTAAATTATAGTAAAATTGTTGGCCATTTCTGCTAAGCCCCGCTCATTTTTTGCCCCCAAAAATTATGACATTTGCGTATTTTGTGAATTTTCTACGCTAATAAACTGTTGTAGAAAGGTTAATATATTCCCCCCAAAGGCTACAGACCGTAATACAATATCTTAACCCCTTCCCTCTATAGCCACTTTTGACCTTCCTGACAGAGCCTCATTTTTCAAATCTGACATGTGTCACTTTATGTGGTAATAACGTCGGATTGCTTTTAGCTATCCAAGCGATTCTGAGATTGTTTTCTCATGACACATTGGACTTGTTGTTACTGGCAAAATTTGCTCGATATGTTCAGTATTTAATTGTGAAAAACACCAAAATTTAGCGAAAAATTGCAAACATTTGCATTTTTCTCAACTTAAATGTATCTGCTTGTAAGACAGGCAGTTATAACACACACAATTGTTGCTAACTAACATCCCCCATATGTCTACTTTAGTTTGGCATCGTCTTTTGAACATCCTCTTATTTTTCTAGGACGTTACAAGGCTTTGAACTTTAGCAGCAATTTCTCACATTTTCAAGAAAATTTCAAAAGGCTATTTTTACAGGGGCCCGTTCACTTGTGAAGTGGCTTTGAGGGCCTTATATATTAGAAACCCCAAAAAAGTCACCCCATTTTGAAAACTTCACCCCTCAAAGTATTCAAAACAGCATTTAGAACATTTCTTAACCCTTTAAACTTTTCACAGGAATTAAAGCAATGTAGGGGTGAAATTTACAAATAAATTTTTAATCCATTTTTATTTATAACACAGAAAGTTTTTCCATAGAAATGCAACTCAATATTTATTGCCCAGATTCTGCAGTTTTAGGAAATATCCCATATGTGGCCGTAGCGTGCTACTGGACTGAAGCACCGGCCTCAGAAGCAAAGGAGCACCTAGTGGATTTTGGGCCCTTATTTTTATTCAAATATATTTTAGGCACCATGTCAGGTTTCAAGGGCTCTTGCGGTGCCAAAACAGTGGAAATCCACCAAAAGTGATCCCATTTGAGAAACTACACACCTCAAGGAAATTATCTAGGTGTATACTGCCATAAGACATAAAAAAATATATAAACATCTGGTATCGCCGTAATCGTATCGCCCCGCAGAATAAAGTGAATATGTCATTTATAGCGCACGGTGAACGCTGTAAAGAAAATAGAATAAAAAAACAATAGTAGATTTGCTGTTTTTTAGTCACCGCGCCACCTAAAAATAGAACAAAAACTGATCAAAACGTCGCATGCACCCCAAGAAAACTACAATGCATTCCTCAAGGGGTCTAGTTTCCAAAATGGGGTCACTTTTTGGGGGGTTTCCAATGTTTTGGCACCACAAGACCTCTTCAAACCGGATATGGTGCCTAATAAAAAGGAGGCCTCATAATCCACTAGGTGCTCCTTTGCTTCGGAGGCCGGCGCTTCAGTCCATTACCGCACTAGGGCCACATGTGGGATATTTCTCAAAACTGCAGAATCTGGGCAATAAGTATTGAGTTGCGTTTCTCTGATAAATCCTTTTGTGTTATAGAAAAAAATGGTATAAAAATGATGTTCTGACAAAAATAAATATGTCAATTTCACCTCTACTTTGCTCTAAATTCCTGTGAAACACCTAAATGGTTAATAAACTTTCTAAATGCTGTTGTCAATACTTTGAGGGGTCTAGTTTCTGAAATGGGGTGTTTGATAGGGGTTTCTAATATTGGCCCCTCAAAGCAACTTCAGAACTGAACTGGAACCTAAAAAAAAAAAAAAAAAAAAGAAGCAATACTTCGCTTCTCCTAATGAGCATTGCCCACTCCAAGATGACCCCAGTTTTGACCGTTTGTATAAACGGAGACCCCTATTAGACCGTTTCAGTGCCCGGTTTTCCCAGCATTCACCCCCGAGAAGTGTATTTCTATAGATGAATCCCTGGTACATTTTAAAGGGAGGGTTCAATTCCGCCAGTACCTGCCGGGTAAGAGGGCAAGGTATGGCGTGAAGATGTATAAGCTGTGTGAGAGAGCATCAGGGTATGCCTACAAATTTAGGATATATGAAGGGAAGGACACCAGTATTCAGCCCCCAGAATGCCCCCCCCCCCTTACTGGGAGTTATGCAAAAATTGTGTGGGATTTGGTGCACCCACTGCTTGACCAGGGTTACCACCTCTACCTGGATAATTTTTATACCAGCGTCCCACTCTTCAACTGCCTCGCTTCCAGAAGTCCTGCGGCATGCGGCACCGCTAGAAGAAATCTGAGAGGCCTCCCTAATACTCTGCTTGGGCAAACACTCAGAAGGGGTGAGAGCAGGGCACATTCTAGCAGCAACATATTGTGTGTCAAGTACAAGACAAGAGAGATGCCACACCAGTACCCATGTACCAGTAGGAGGTACCAGTACAGAGACCCCCAAACCAGACTGCATCCTGGACTACAATAGGTACATGGGAGGGGTGGACTTGTCAGATCAAGTCCTGAAGCCCTACTGCGCCATGCGGTGTGGTATGAGAAGCTGGCCGTGCACATCATACAGATGGCATTGTACAATGCGTACGTGCTACATCCATGTACAGGCCAGATGGGAACTTTCCTGGAATTTCAAGAGGTGGTTATCAAGAAACTAATTTTTAGGAACCAAGAAGGGGGGACACCCAGTACTTCTGGAAGCAAGGCCACACGCATCGTACCAGGGCAACACTTTCCAGGAGAAGTTCCCCAAACTGGCAAGAAAGGGAAAAGTCAAAAGAGGTACAAAGTCTGCTATAAGAGGGGGATAAGGGATGACACAATATATCAATGTGACGTGTCCCGAAAAACTAAGGCTCCGTATGAAAGAGTGCTTCAAAATGTATCATACATCACTTGATTTTTAATCTACCCCAGTTTTACTTACCCTGATGCACTCCGCACAGATTATCCCCCTTATCTTTCCCTTCTGAGCCCTGCCGTGTGCCCAGGCAGCTGATAACAGCCACATTGAGGGTATTGCCATATCCGTGAGAACCCACATTACAGTTTATGGGGTGTATGTCCCGGTAAAAATGCTCACTACACCTCTAGATGAATGCCTTAAGGGTGTCGTTTTTAAAATTGGGTCACTTCTCAGAGGTTTCAACTGTACTGGTACCTCAGGGGCTTCTGCATACATGACTTCGCACCAGAAAATCCCCAGTAGGCCAAATGGTGGTCCTTTCCTTCTGAGCCCTCCCATGAGCCCAAATGTCAGTTTATCACCACAAATTTGGCATTGCCGCACTCAGGACAAATTTCTTGTGAAAATAATATATTTTGAGCTAAAAAAAACATTATTGGAAAAAATTATATTTTTTTAAATTCCCAGCTTAATTCAAATAAGTTCTGTGAAGAAACTATGGGGGTCTAAATGGTCACATAACCCATCAATTAATTCCTAGAGGGGTGTAGTTTGCAAAATGGGGTCACTTCTGGTGGGTTTCCATTGCTTTGATACCTCTGGGGCTCTGCAAATGCGACATGGCACCCGAAAACCAAACCAGCAAAATCTGGACTCCAAAGAACACACAGCGCTCCTTCCCTTCTGAGGCCTCCCATGGGCTCAAACTGCAGTTTATCTCCACAAATGGGGTATTGCTGCACTTAGTAGAAATTGGACAACAAAATTGGGTATTTTGTTCCTTGTGAAAATAAGAATTTTATCATAAAAGACATCTTATTGGAAAAAAATGTCATTTTTTTTATTTCACAGCCCAATTCAAATACGTGCTGTGTAAAAACTGTGGGGTCAAAATGGTAACAACAACAATAAATGAATTCCTTGAGGGGTGTAGTTTCTGAAATGGGGTCACTATTGTGGGATTCCTTCTGTTTTGGCACCTCAACACCTCTTCAAACCTGGCATGCTGCCTAAAATATATTCTAATAAAAAAGAGGCTTCAAAATGCACTAGGTCCTTCTTTGCTTCTGTGGCTTGTGTTTTAGTCCACGAGCGCACTAGAGCCACATGTGGGACATTTATAAAAACTGCAGAATCTGGACAATACATATTTAGTAGTGTTTCTCTGGTAAAACCTTCTGTGTTACAGAAAAAAATTGAATACAATTGAAATTCAGCAAGAAAAATACTACGTTGCATTAATTTCTGTGAAATGCCTAAAGGGTTAAATAAACTTTCTAAATGCTGTTTTGAATACTTTGAGGGGCCTAGTTTTCAAAATGGGGTGTTTTATGGGGGTTTCTAATACATAGGCCCCTCAAAGCCACTTCAGAACTGAACAGGTACCTTAAAAAAAAGGCTTTTGAAATTTTCTTAAAAATATGAGAAATTGCTGTTTATGTTCTAAGCCTTGTAACGTCCAAGAAAAATAAAAGAATGTTCACAAAACGATGCCAATCTAAAGTAGACATATGGGAAATGTGAACTAGTAACTATTTTGGGTGGTATAACCGTCTGTTTTACAAGCAGATGCATTTAAATTCTGAAAAGTGCTATTTTTTATAAATTTTCTCTAAATGTTGAAATTTTTCACCAATAAACACTGAATATATCGACCAAATTTTACCACGAACATAAAGCCCAATGTGTCACGAGAAAATAGTCTCAGAATCGCTTGGATAGGTTTAAGCATTCCGACGTTATTACCACATAAAGTGAAATATGTGACCAGCCTATTTTAAACCTTAATGACCAAGCCATTTTTTACGTTTTTCCATCGTCGCATTCCAAGAGCTATAACCTTCTTATTTTTGCTTTTTGCGGGACAAGTTGTATTTTTTAATAGCACCATTTTGGGGGACATATTATTTATTGATTAACTTTTATTAACTTTTATTTGGGGGGAAATAGAAAAAAACCTGAAATTTTGCCACTCTTTTTCGCGTCTTAAATCTACGCCGTTTACCGTGTGGTATAAATAACACAATAACTTTATTCAGCGGGTTGTTACGATTGCAACGATACCAAATTTGTATAGTTTTTGTATGTTTTACTACTTTTACACAGTAAAAACGCTTTTTTTTCAAAATTATTTGTTTTTGTGTCTCCATATTTGAAGCCGTAACGTTTTTATTTTTTCGCCGATGCGGTTGTGTGAGGGCTTTTTTTTTGCGGGAAGACTTGTAGTTTTTATTGGTACCATTTTGGAGTAGATGCGACTTTTTGATCACTTTTTATCACATTTTTTTAAAGTCAGTATTCACAGAAAACAGCAATTTTTCAATAGTTTTTTATTACATTTTTTACGGCATTCACCGTGCGGGTTAAATAATGTAATAGATTTATAGTCGGGGTCGTTACGGACGCGGCGATACCAAATATGTGTAACTTTTTAACTTTTAGCATTTTTTTTAAATTAACTTTATTAAACTTTTTTTTCACTTTTTTACTTGTCCTACTAGGAGACTATAATATGCGATTCTGCGATCGCATTTATAATACACTGCAATACTTTTTTATTGCAGTGTATTACTGCCTGTCTGTTTAACACGGACAGGCATCTGCTAGGTCATGCCTCCGGCATGATCTAGCAGGCATTCGCTCCAGGCAGACCTGGGGGCCTTTATTAGACCCCCGGCTGCCATTAGAGACACAGACACTCGGCGATCGTATCGCTGGGTGTCGGTGGGAGAGAGAGGGAGCTCCCTCCCTCTCTCCAAAACCACTCAGATGCGGTGCTCGCTATTGTGCACCGCATCTGAGGGATTAAACGGGTGAGATCGATACTAATATCGATCTCACCCGGCAGAGCAGGGACGCCCCCAGCCCTCAGCAGGGAGATTTGACGCTCCCTGCTCTGTTTACTTATTCCGATGCCGCGACGTAAAAAGTCTATGGCATCCAGGGCCGGCCTTAGGGTAGTTGGCGCCCCGTGCGAAATTATCTTTCGGCGCCCCACGCCATTATAAAAAATGCCCCATAAAAAAAGCATAATTCCTCCCCACAGTATAATGCCCTATATAGTGCCCCCACACAGTGTAATGCCCCTTTAGTGCCCCACACACAGTATAATAATAATATTTAATAATGTAATATATTATAACGCCTTCAAGGACACAGTATTTTGTCCTCTAATTGTGCCCACACAGTGTTATGCCCCCTAAGTGCCACACACATTATATTGCCCCCTGTAGTGCCCCTACACAGTATGATGTCCGCTTAGTGGCCTCCACAGAGTAGAATGCCCCCACAGCCCCCCTAGTAGAAAGTGCCCCCTGTAGATTGTGCCGTACAGCCTCCCTGTAGACAGTGCCATAATCCCCCACCTCCTCCTTGTAGACAGTGCCATACAGCCCCCACCTGCCCCTTGTAGTGTCATACAGCCCCACCTCCCTCTTGTACACAGTGCCCCCCACTGCCCCCTTGTAGACAATGTCATACAGCACCCACCTCCCCATTATAGAAAGTGACATACAGCCCCCACATCCCCCTTGTAGAGAGTGACATACAGCCCCCACCTCCCCCTTGTAGACAGTGCCATACTGCCCCCCACCTCCACCTGACAGGATCCTTGCATAGGCCGGCTTGATCCAGAGATTTCATCACGCCAACTGCGCAGAGATCCTGTCCCCGCGCCTCATAGGCTGCAGGCGCCTCTGTACCCTGCTACAGAGTTTCCCAACCTTTTCGGACTTGAGCCACCCCTGGAAAAATAAAATACCAAAAATTGTTTAGAGAAAGACAGAAAATAGCTAAAAATAAGCACTACATTCTTAGGGTATGTTCACACAGCGTTTTTTGTAAGGCAGAAAAAATCTGCTTTTGAATTTACAGCGTTATTTGATGGGGGTTTTTTTTGCGTTTTTTTTAAAGCCGTTGAAGCGAATGCAAAAGACGCAGCAAAAAAAGCTCCAAATGAGCGCCACATCTATTTTCTTCCTACTATTAATTTCAATTGGAGGTCAGAGGTGGAAACCACCTGAAGACCATCAGCCCCCCCCCCCCACTCACAGTGAAATAACCATCAGCCCCCCCACTCACAGTGAAATAACCATCAGCCCCCCACTCACAGTGAAATAACCATCAGCCCCCCACTCACAGTGAAATAACCATCAGTCCCCCCACTCACAGTGAAATAACCATCAGCCCGTCCACTCACAGTAAAACGACCATCAGCCCCCCACTCACAGTAAAACGACCATCAGCCCCCCACTCACAGTAAGGCTGGGTTCACACACACTATTTATGGACGTAATTTGGGCGTTTTAGCCCCGAATTACGTCCGAAAATGCGGCTCAAAAGCGCCGGCAAACATCTGCCCATTCATTTGAATGGGTCTTACGATGTTCTGTGCCGACGGTCATTTTTTTTACGCGCCGCTGTCAAAAGACGCGTCAAAGAAGTGCCTGTCACTTCTTGAGACGTAATTGGAGCCATTTTCCCTTGACTCCATGGAAAAACAGCTCCAATTACGTCCGTCATGGACGCAGAGAAAAGCGCCTGCCATTACGGCTGAAATTCTGGAGCTGTTTTCTCCTGAAAACAGCTCCGTAATTTCATCCGTAACAGAGGCTGCCGTGTGAACATACCCTAAAATGACCATCAGCCCGTCCACTCACAGTAAAATGACCATCAGCCCCCCACTCACAGTAAAATGACCATCACCCCCCACTCACAGTAAAATGAAAATCAGCCTCCCACTCACAGATGCCCCCTGTAGATAGTACCACACAGCCCCCTTGTAGGTAGTGCCACACAGCCCCCTTGTAGGTCGTGCCACACAGCCCCCTTGCTGCACAGCCCTTGTAGGTAGTGCCACACAGCCGCCTGTAGGTAGTGCCACACAGCCCCCTGTAGGTCGTGCCACACAGCCCCTTTGTAGGTAGTAGGGATGTCACGATACCTGAATTTGGACTTCGATACCGATACTTAGTGTAGTATTGCGATTTCGATACCAAAACGATACTTTGCCAACAGTAATAAAAAAAAGTTCTTCCATTTTCTGATGTGAGGCACGAGGTGTGATGATGAATTTAACCTCCATGTGCCTCAAATTAATAGTAATTAACCCCATCATGTTTCTCAGTCATAATGGGTTAATGTGTGAGGTACATGAGGGGGTTAATTACTATTAATTTGAGGCACATGGAGGTTAAATTCATCACACCTCGTGCCCCACATTAATAAGTGAAAGAAGTTTTATTTTTTTACAGCCTACACATCATAAATAACGCAAAAAATAGTTGTGCAGGTTATTACGGCCGCGCCAATACCGAATGTGTGTATATTTTATGTATTGAGACTTATTTTAATGTTTATTATAAAAAAAAGGCGTATGTGTATTTTTTTAAATGTAACATTACTTTATGTTTTTACTTTATTTTTAAACTTTAATATACTGGCATATATCAGATATATGCCAGTACATTGGCCTGTGGACGGATAGTACACAGGCAGTTGTTAGGACATACCTCAGTATGCCCTAACAACAGGAAATATGGTAGGACAGCCCTGGGGTCCTTCAATAGACCCTGGGCTGTCTGCCCATATATGGTATGGCCCTCGATCGCGTCACAGGAATTTCCTGTGACGCGATCCAGGGGCATCCCCCCTCCTCACTTTCCCCTGAATGCTGCAGTCAGCTTTGATCGCAGCATTCAGGAGAATAGCGGCGGAGATGAGCGGTTTCTCTGATCTCCGCCGTTATAGAGAGGGGCTGCGGCTGTGTAATACAGTCATTGCCCCGCTCCTGACATTAAGTGCACGCGAGGTCAGCATGTGGTGAGCAGTGCGGCCGCCATGTTCTGTTTTCAGTGCCGCCGCTCATTAGTTCAGCGCTGGCCGCATCGCATCATCCTCGCGGCGCGCACTTGTCAGTACATACAGTATTACACAGCCGCAGCCCCGCTCTCATTCATCATGTATTACTATACCTAGCTGTGTGGCTCGAAGCATTTGGGGATGCACAGTATCGAAACAGTATCGAAGTTTCGATGCATTGTGCATCCCTAGTAATTAGTGCCACAAATCCCCCCCTTGCCGCACAGCCCCCTTGTAGGTAGTGCCACACAGATCCCTTGTAGTGCCACACACACCCTTGTAGGTAGTGCCACACAGATCCCTTGTAGTGCCACACACACCCTTGTAGGTAGTGGCACACAGCCCCCATGTAGGTAGCACTCCCTTCCTGTAGATAGCACCACTGTAGCTCCCTGTGGCTGGGGATTCCGCTCCTTGACGGAGTGCTTGATATCTTTGTCCATATATGAACAGTGACATCAGAGGCAACTAACTCCTGAAGCGGAATCCCTGTCCTCAGCATTGCCGACGCTGTGACCGGGGATTCCACTCCAGGAGAAGCCCCTGACGTCTCTGTCCATTTAGTCGGGGGGTGCTATCTACAGGGGTTCTGCAAAAAATCTCCTCCTCCTCACATCCACTTCGCGCTATGAGGAGGAGAGAAAGCACGTCCGCGGCAGTTGTCCAGAGGAGTGTCGCGGCACCCCTGGAGGGTTCTCATGGGAACCTCATGTTGGGAACAACCAGCCTAGTAGATCGCAGAGCAGGGAGATACCTCCCTGCTCTGCTATAGTGTTGAATAGTATCTGCGTCTTTAGCAGGGCCGTATTTACAACTCACGCTGCCCTAGGCACTAAGCCTGAATATACCCCCATTACAGGCCTATTTAGTTTAGCCAATTATCATCATGATTCGCCAGTTTCTGACCAATTATAATGATATTTGGTCAGTGTTAACAAAGGAGAAGACCAATGATAAAAACTTTGCTTATCATTAATCTCAAATGAGAAAAAAAAAGGTAATACACCCGGCCGTAGTCATAGCGATGCGTATTTTGTTCTGAGTGTAGCCCGGCCTCCAGGGATGACGATGCATCCCATGTGACAGCTGCAGCCAATCAAAGGCTGCAGCGGTCACATGGACTACAGCGTCATCGCAGGAGGCGGGGCTACGCTCAGAGAAGGAGAGGGACTACGGCCGGGAGTATTAGCTTTTTTTAAAATTTATTTCTGCAGTCTTTCCGCCCAAAAAACTGCACCAAAATTTGGTGCTGTTTTTCAGGTGAAATTCCCTGCGGTTCTCAGGACGTGTACGCTATGTAGTTTTACGTATCCGCCCTGTGTGTTCCTACCCTTTTAATCAAGTTGCTCTCCCCACAAATATTATCTCTAAGGGCTTATTCAGACGAATGGGATATACGTCCGTGCAACACGCCTGATTTTCACACGCGTGGCACGGACCTATATTAGTCTACGGGGCCGTGCAGACATGTGCGTGATTTTTACTCAGTGTGTGTCCGCTGCGCAAAAGTCACAACATGTCCGTTCTTTGAGCGTTTTTTGCGCATCACGCACCCATTGAAGTCAAAACCACGCATGCCACACGGAAGCACTAACGTGCGAACAGCGTGATTCGCGCAACAGCAGTCAAAAGGATGAATGAAAACAGAAAAGCACCACGTGCTTTTCTGTTTACAAACATCCAAATGGAGTGTCATAATGATGGCGGCTGCGCGAAAAGCACGCAGCCGCGCATCATATGATGCTGCCGCACGGAGCTGTCAAGTGCCTTTTGCGCACGCAAAACATAGCGTTTTTTGCAAGCGCAAAAAGCACACGCTCGTGTGAATCCAGCCTAAGGCTTTATTCAGACAAACGGGTAAAACGTCCGTGCAACGCGGAGTGTCTTTGAGATGAGCGAACCCGGACAACCGAACCGAACTTCACCGGGTTTGGCCGAACTCGTTTTGACTGAACCCGGCAAAAAAAAATCCGGTATGCGACGTCAGGAGATAGTCACTGTCCAAGGTGCTGAAAGAGTTAAACTGTTTCAGCACCCTGGACAGTGACTTCCGCTCACAATACACATGAACGTGTAAAAAAACAAGAAGTTCTGACTTACCGATAACTCCCGGCTTCTTCCTCCAGTCCGGCCTCCCGGGATGACAATTCAGTCCAAGTGACGGCTCCAGCCAATCACAGGCCAAGCACAGGCTGCAGCGGTCACATGGACTGCCGCGTCATCCAGGGAGGTGGGGCCAGATGTCAAGAGAGGCGCGTCACCAAGGCAACGGCCGGGAGGGAAGTTCTCGTTAAGTACGAACGTTTTTTTAACAGGTTGCTCGATATTGTGATCGGAATTCACTGTCGAGGGTGCTGAAAGAGTTACTGCCGATCAGTTAACTCTTTCAGCACCCTGGACAGTGACTATTTACTGACGTCGACTAGCCTCATCTCTATGATGGCGGTTGCGCGAAAATCACGCAGCTGCGCATCATACACTGATGACACACGGAGCTGTCAAGTGGTTTTTGCGCGCGCAAAAAGCCGCGTTTTTGCGTCCGCAAAAACGCCACGCTCGTGTGAATCCAGCCTAAGGGTAAGGCCACACGGAGCGGCCCTGACACGGTCGCAACGCAGCTAACAACCACGCCGGCACCATGTTCAGTGCGGCTGTCAAACAGCCTGTTAGTGGCCGCACGTATTCCGGTTACATTCGCATGCGCACTGCCGCTCCATTCATTCTCTATGGGAGCGCCGGAGACAGCCGAGTGCAGTGTTCTGCTTTTTCCTGCGCTCCCATAGAGAATGAATAGGAGGTAAGTTGTTGTAATTTGCAAAATCG